>NC_056748.1:347686295-347765762 GCF_019279795.1 Protopterus annectens | reverse complement strand
TAAATTTTTTAAAAAAAGGGCTTTTGTAGCAAAAAAAAGTGAGGGGGCCCCAGTGGAGGGCTACATGCTATTGCTGGCCACAAAGACAGCCCTACAGTAAGCATGACAGGGTACTGAACACGAGTCAGTAGATTTGCTACGACTAGTTAAGTTGCAGCAGTGTAGGTGGAAGAAAGCAATGTAATAAAACTGAGCAAGTAAAGGAGATTGCTTTCTTACCTGTTCGCATTTTTCCCCCAGGTGTTTGTTTGCTGTCAATCCTGCAAGCACCAACACTAAATCAGCCCTACTGTGACAGGCATACGTAAGGTGTGCGCCAAACTGGGAAGTGAATGAGAAAGTCATACATGGCGTCAGAGTGGAGGCAGTCTTAATGGAAATACCTATTAATATGATGGTAAGATTAGTGGAAGTAAAGATGCCCGTGCTCACAAGGGTACTGTGATTGTGTTGACAAATGCACCAGTTTCCAATGATACTTGATGGAAGTACAAAAAGTACCAAGTTTATTCAGTATATGCTTTTGACCATAAGTCTAGAGGCTCAGAATTACCAACAATGCCTACAGAGCACTCATATGACAAAATTCTCTTAACAGTTAACACAGCAGTTTTCTTGGATACAGATGAATTATCTTGGAAGTGGACCGGTTTTATTCACTTCAGCCATGTGAGGCACTGCAAAGCAGGATACAAAGATGTACAGCCCAATCAACAACAACGTGGACAATCTTGATAATTTATTAAGATTTACAGTGGATCTAAATTATTTGCAGTGTTTGCTTACTCAGCAAGTAACTGAAAAATTAGAGTATTAAAGGACAATGCGAAAACCCATAAAATAACCAGGTTAGAAAACAAACAGCTTATGTAAAGAAGACCATTTAGTGGGTGGTGGTAGGAAAATAGTTAACTTTTTTACTAGCTGGTTGGAAAGTACCGATTCAGTAGCAACAATTTCCTTGCTGGCTTCCTGGCACTTTCCTTAAAATGAGGGGAATGGTTAGGTAAATATTTGGATTTATGGAGGACCTAAAGCAGATTGCTACTTGATAACCCATTACTTTCTCCTACTAATTTCCTGGATAGCATTAATCAAGGTAAAAACTCAGTTAATTATGTCTCCATCCTCTTCCTGAACTTGTTAAAAGCCTTTGGCCTCGTCTCGCATCAATTACTCCTACAAAGAAAGACTTAACCTTTTAAGGCCCTCAACTAGATGGCTCACCAGCTATCCTAAACAACTGCACCTAGCCTGTAAAAATTGAGCATTTCCCACTCCACATTCATTCCAGTTACTTCAAGAGTCCCCCAATGCTCCACACTTGGGCCAATACTTTTCAATATCATCATTAATGAAATGCACAAGGAATCAAAGCCAGAATACAATATGGTGACGACTCAGCTTTACTTTGCTTGGCCCCAATCTTCCCACCTTGGAAACCATCACACAAGAAGTGTTCACCTCTACAGAAAACTAGCTAATTAAATCCCAATTGCTCAAACTCCATCAAAACCAAACTAATCCTACTCCTTCACATAACAAACACAGACCATAACATTATCTCAAACAAAAATTGAAATAAACACAAAATTAGTATGAGTCATCATCGAGACGTTAATATCTGATCTGCACACACACTGCAGACAGAGATGCACTGTAAACTAGGCTCTCTTTACACAGCAAAGCACCCTAAGTGATCACAGTAACAAAAAAAAAAAGAACACAAATTACCTGCGCCTCCCTTATCACAAATTTCAACTCTTCTACCAAACACAAATCAGAAAGCACCTACAACAAATTTAGCAAACTTCTCTATGCAACTAAAGCAAGAGGAAACGCAGAGCAGTTTCGCTGAAAAGCTGTTTTAAACTTTAACAAAATCAACTTACACCAACATTATAAAATGAAAACTTTTCGTATATGTAACAATCGATGAGAGTTAAGCGCTTTCACCTACTACAGTTAGGCTTCATCAGAACTAATTTGCCATACATTCCTGTCATTTATATAACTTCTTTGGCGCCATAAATCTTTCGTACTTTTAAAGTCATATACCCCCTTTTTTACTAAATAATATAACTGCACCAAAAATTTACCCTATGCACACTATACATTGATGTATTTATATTGTATGTTTGGTATAAATTGAATATGGTTGATAAAAATGAATGACAATAAATAAATATAACTGAAATTATAAAATAATAACTAAAATAATAACTAAAATAATAATAATAATAATAATAATAATAATAATAATAATAATAATAATAATAATAATGATGCTTAATGTTGGGACAACCAGCCTAAAACATTCATTGGTCTGTTAACTATTCAAACACAACTTAAAAATACATTAATATAATATGCATAATACATGAATGCAATACATATATAATAATAATATTATTTATATTGGGACAAACAGCCTTCAAAAACATATCTTGAATCATTCATAAATGTACTTAATTTGATAAATGTACTTAGTTTAAAAATACTATACTGTATCACTTACAAATTCATCTATTTTACATACTACTGTCTAATTCTATTTGATGAGTGGACTTTATATGCGTGTGTAAATATAAATTTATATATTAATTAAATACATAATTAACTAAATTTATCAAAAATAAATCGCCAATTCCTTTACAGTTTCCTGGTCTGATTTTTCTGGGGAATTTTGAATTTGCGTCAGCGAATGCTCCGCTGTTTCTTCCATGGTCAACTACCGAAACGGACACAACGTTGCAATAATAAACTACTACTGCGCTATCTTCTCTATGCAAATAAAGCAAGAGGAAACGCAGAGCAGTTTCGCTGAAAAGCTGTTTTAAACTTTAATAAAAGTACATTTATGAATGATTCAAGATATGTTTTCTTCGGCAGTTTGTCCCGATATAAATTAATATTTTTATTATTATTATATATGTATTGCATTCATGTATTATGCCTATATTATATTAACATATTTTTAAGTTATGTGTTTGAATAGTCAATTAACAGACCAATGAATGTTTTAGACTGGTTGTCCCAACATTAAGCATCATTATTATCATTATTATTTTTATTATTTTAGTTATTGTTTTATAATTTCAGTTATATTTATTGTCGTTCATTTTTATCAACCATATTATTCAATGTATGCAAAGCATACAATATAAATACATCAATGTATAGTTTGCATAGGGTAAATTTTTGTTGCAGTTATATTTAGTAAAAGAGGGAGTATATGCCTTTAAAAGTACGAAAGATTTATGGTGCCAAAGAAGTTATATAAATGACAGGAATGTATGGCAAATTAGTTCTGATGAAGCCTAACTGTAGTAGGTGAAAGCGCTTAACTCTCATTGATTGTTGTTACATATACGAAAAGTTTTCATTTTATCATGTTAGTGTAAGTTGATTTAGTTTATTAAAGTTTAAAACAGCTTTTCAGCGAAACTGCTCTGCGTTTCCTCTTGCTTTAGTTGCGTAGAGAAGATAGCGCAGTAGTAGATTATTATTGCAACGTTGTGTCTGTTTCGGTAGTTGACCATGGAAGAAACAGCGGAGCATTCGCTGACGCAAATTCAAAATTCCCCAGAAATATCAGACCAGGAAACGATAAAGGAATTGGCAATTTTGAAAGGGGAAGTAGCTCAACTTACACAAGCTTTAGGTGTTCTGTTATAAAAAATGGAACACTGGTCTACAGTAACTGGTAGCCATACTAATAAACAACAACCCAACAGTTTGCATAGTTTGGAGGATAACGGAGACACCAGGGAGCACAGCAACACGGAAAATGAGTCAAGAAGGATGACGCATTCAAAAGTACCACCGAAGGGTAACAAACCAACAGTTGGAAGTCCGGATAGCAAGGACAGTTTGTGCGAGTACTCTGCAGAACCGGGTCAATCAGACAAAGGCTTACAACCTAGGATAATACCAACCAAACGGATTGCAACATTCGGCGATCTAAATGATGGCGGGTTGGAGAAAGTACAAAAGTTAAATAAAAAAGACAGTACTGGAATAGACTTACCAGTTTCACAATATCCTAGTTTGATGAGAGAGTTATAATTTGAATTCCACAGGTTTCACATCCGATTTTTCCTTGTATGACTACGAGGAGGAGGAAGAAATGTTTCGTACAGGTACGAGACCGAAGCGTATCAAACCAACAAAAACATATGTACACACAGTTGAGACATCAGTTGTGGACAAGGGTACTGTGCACAAATCTCTTACTAACAAAGTTGAATCAGTTGAAAACAACAAAACTTATTTTAACAGATTTTTTTAACAATGATTGCAATTTTTACAACTTTGATAAAGTGAAGCAGACGCTAGTTAAAGAATCTGTGAACGAAACACTGAAGGACAAAATTTATAGATTAGGTAATGTTTTAAGCAAAATTAACAATAAAAAATTGAAAATGCTTATTTGCAGAAATGCACAGCTTTAAAAATTGTTCCAGTTGGATTGCGTTTTTTTTAAATTTCCTTTATGTATAGATATTAATAATGAATGTACTTAAGAATTTAATGAATTTTTTAATGTGTGGTATCAAATATATGGACTTATTAAATACAAAGATGAAAAATTATCTAAACATTATTGAAGCGGAGGAATTAAATGTGGAGATAGAAAATTATTTATTATTTGATGAGTGGAGTAATTTATATAACAAGCAATTTTTAATAGTGGAAAAGAAATCACAGACTATTTATGAAAAAGTATAAAAAGTTAAATAGAGATATTTTACAATACAAGGAAAATAAGGCTTATTTATGGAGAACAGATTTGAAAAATAAATTTTATGAGCAAAAGGATGGTCATTATAATAGAAGTAGTAGACAGCACAATTATAGAATGGACAATTATAGAATGGAGGATAAATTTTATGATGAATTTAATGATGGATATAGAGAAACGTATCCAAGTAACAGGAGAAATGAACAAAATTTTCAAAAAAATGGAATCCACAATATTGGAAGAAGACAGGAAATGTAGAGAAGAGGTACGGAAGGGGTTAGAAACTATAAAAAGATTACCAGAAGATATTTTGGGTAAAACTGAACCAAACAAAAAGAAAAAGAATAAGGTTGTTAGAGAAAAAGAGAACAAAGAAATTAATGTTGAAGGTGTGGTTTATAGTTATGACAACTTTCATATATACAACTATTTGAATTTTAAAGTTGAAAACATTCATTTCGAATTATTGTCCAAAGGAATGAAATTTATTCCTACACAGAGGTTTGACTTGGTTGACCATTTAAGAGAAGTCAAACTTTTTACACTTAAGTTAAACTTAGCCATTATGTTTCTGGATAAAGAAGTAGACATTAATAATAAAAATAAAGACACAGGAGATAGGAAACTTAAGAAAAAGAGCACTTTTGTACCCCACATGAATCCAGTAGTTGATCTGAAAAACTGACACATAGGGAAATTTATAAGTATAAAAATACAATTCATAAAAAGAAAACTTAAAGATAATTTAACTAGAGAAGAAAGAAATGAGCTTTACAACCTAAGAAGGGATTCTAACATACGTATTATGAAACCAGATAAAGGGGGGGGGTTAGTGATTTATGATAAATTGGCATATAGTCAAAATTATTTTCAATACTTACGGAGACAGGTAACTATCAATCAGTCTCGTTGAATGAAATAAATATCGCGTACCAAAGGATAGATTCCTACATGGAAGAATTTTGGATTGACAATTGAATTAGTAATGAAATTTATAATTTCTTAAAGGTACAATACCCTATACTAGCAGTAATGGTAGGAATTCCTAAGATACATAAGAATATTGAGGACCCCCCGTTTCGACCAATTGTTTTTGGTAGTAAAGCTAAAACATTTCCTTTTGGAGTAGCTATAGATACCTGGTTAAAAGATGTATATGCAAGCATCCCCCATCTATTAAAGGATTCTTGGGATTTCCTTTCGAATTTTCCGATACAAACAGACAAAAGTGATTTGTTATATGTCACTATTGATGTCATAGACTTGTTTTTGTGTATCCCTAAAAATCAGGGATTAGACATGTTTTGTAATAGTATAAGGAGATATACAAATTTAGATTGGGATAAAACATGTCTAATTATGGAATGTGTGTCATTACTCTTGGAACACAATTATGTTTTATTTGAAGGGGAGTATTTTAGGCAGAACAAAGGAGTTGCAATGGGTTCTGCAAGTGCTCCAATTTTTGCTAATTTGGTAATGCTAAACTGGGAGGATGATGTGTTATTTAAAAACAATCTTTTCCAAAATGTCATACATTACACAAGATTTCTGGATGACATTTATATTTTATGGAAAGGAAGTATAGAAGATTTCAACAAGTTTATTGCTTTTATTAATAATAGTAGTGATTTTCTGAAATTTACTCATACAATGAGCAGGAATGGAATAGCATATCTTGACACCCTAGTATCCCATGATGAAAAAGGTTTCAAATCTAACATATATCGAAAGAGTACATTCTCAAATGATTATTTGCAATACACCAGCAATCATCCTAAGAAGCTTTTGTATAATATATACAAGGGCCAATGCATCAGAGTAGCAAAGATGATGTCAAGATATGAAGAAATGTTAACAGAATTGGAATATGTAACAACTTTTTAAGGAAAGGAAATATGATGGAAAAATGATGGAGGATGCTAAACAATATGTCATTAAACAATGGGGTACAAAATATATTCCACTATTAGGTGAATCTAAATTAGCAACAGGGAAAAACAAACAAGTAGGAGAGAAGAATATGAAGGTCAATAAATATGAAAGAGCTTGTATACTTCCATACACTCCGCATGTCAATAGGATAAAGAAAATTATAGAAAACCATTGGCAGATATTCAAAATAAACAGCTTGGTGGGAATATTGGGAGAAAAACCTTTAGTTGTGTACAAAATGACTCCTAATTTGAAAAAAAATATTAGAAACAGGGAATATGACTAATGACAGAAAGGCAAGAGAATGGAATTTTAGGGCTACCACCACGTGTGGTAATTGTAAACTGTGTAGGTTATTAACAGAAGAAACTGAGGTGATTCTCGATAACATCAATAAAACTGTTATTAAGTTAGCTAAAGGTAACTAACACATCATATGTGATTTATATGGCGAAATGTTCAAAATGTACAGCATATTACATAGGAAAAACAGAGAGAGCACTTAAAGAGGATTTACGACCATGTATATTGCATAAGGAGAAAAGGTATCAACAATGCCTTATATAGACACGTGGATAAAAGTGGTGAGGAGCACAGTTTCAAATTTGGGATATTGGAACATGTAAAGAATAATATAAGAGGAGGAAATAGAAAGGATATTTTAAGTTAAAGAAATCTGGTGGCAATTATACACGGATGCAGCCACTGAACCAGGTCTGAATGACACTATAGCACTTAAACCACTATTATTATAAAAATATCACCAAATAGTTTTAAAGAAAACAAATTCATTTAAAAAAACACTTTTAAAAAAATAATTTTTTAAATTAATATACATTTTTTGGAGCAAATTTTTTTCAGGGAAAATTATCGAAACAAGTAACTACTAGAGAAAGCTATTTTTTAGGGATATTTAAAAAAAAATTTTTAACAAAAAATTTTATAAAACTTTTTAAATTCAATAGGAATTTATACAAATGATAAGTATTTATTTTTGATAAATTTAGTTAATGTATTTAATTAATAATATATAAATTTATATTTACACACACATATAAAGTCCACTCATCAAATATAATTAGACAGTAGTATGTAAAATAGATGAATTTGTAAGTGATACAATATAGTATTTTTAAAACAAAGTACATTTATCAAATGAAGTACATTTATGAATGATTCAAGATATGTTTTTGAAGGCTGTTTGTCCCAATATAAATTAATATTATTATACATGTATTGCATTCATGTATTATGCATATATTATATTAATGTATTTTTAAGTTATGTGTTTGAATAGTTAACTAACAGACCAATGAATGTTTTAGGCTGGTTGTCCCAACATTATTATTATCATTATTATTTTTATTATTTTAGTTATTATTTTATCATTTCAGTTATATTTATTTATTGTTCATTTTTATCAACCATATTATTCAATGTATGCAAAACATACAATATAAATACATCAATGTATAGTGTTGCATAGGGTAAATTTTTGGTAGTAAAAAAGGGGGTATATGACTAAAAGTACGAAAGATTTATGGCACCAAAGAAGTTATATAAATGACAGGAATGTATGGCAAATTAGTTCTGATGAAGCCTAACTGTAGTAGGTGAAAGCGCTCAACTCTCATTGTTGTTACATATACGAAAAGTTTTCATTTTATCATTTTAGTGATAGTTGATTTTGTTTATTAAAGTTTAAAACAGCTTTTCAGCGAAACTGCTCTAAGTTTCCTCTTGCTTTAGTTGCAGAGAGAAGATAGCGCAGTAGTAGTTTATTATTGCAACGTTGCGTCTGTTTCGGAAATTTAGCAAACTTGCCTGCAGTCTTTTAAACCATTCCCATCTTTGTGTGGTGCTCAATACCCTTAACTGTCTTAACGTCAAGACATCACCCTCGCCCAGCTACTCACAGCACAAAAAAACACTTCACCATCCACTTATAAATACCATCACTATCAAATCTTATCCGATGGCATTTACCAACTACAACCTCAAGATTCTCAGAACTTATAAACTAAGATTTGCTAATAAATCTAATACATTATTATGGTGGCTTGCTATTCTCTCTGTCTCCATTTCCAAGGCATGAAAAACTTGGAAACCACTTCAGGCTTCTACAATCACCTGAATAATCCAAATCCACCCTAAAATATCACCTGGCAACTAATAAATTAGGCAACTGTACCACACCTACAGTTTGAAGTATGCAATCCTAACTGTTAATACATTTGTATAGTACCCCATAGTGAACATACTAAACATCTTGTAAACATGTATTTCCTTAATCTGACACTTGTAAAGAAGGTTTGTTGACTATTTTTATTTTGAATAGTCAAAAATGCATTTCTATCCCTTTTCCACCAGGTATCCACTGAAAAAGAGCATTTCAGTTCCCAAAAGCAAATAGAAATTATGGTCCAAAAAGTGTACATAGAGGTAACCCCCCAATCAGCATAGCTGAACAGAAGAAAGGGCAAAGGTGCTATGCATACCTCTCAACAACTTATCCCAAGAAATCTAGGCCAAACCCCAAGAGAGAGACAAATTTTAAATAGGTTCATAGGTAGGTACAAGGTTATTGGCCCTAGGGCCTATATAAGCCTAGCCAAATGGTACCCTGGCTTTCATCACCCAAGAATATTATTTTCCTGTGCCCCTGTCGAGCAGAGCCACAGAAGTGATCCCCACGGTGAATTTCCTATCTCCCATCCAGTCAAAGATATTTCTTTAAGAGTGCTAATGAGGAGCTTTGTTTGATATAGACAGGTAGTTTGTTTGAGAGTATGGGAAGTCTCTGGGACAGGAATTTATCCCTCCAGCATGTTCTGTTTATTGTGGTAACGAGGTTTAGGTCCCTAGAGCATGTAGCTCAGGGGGATTGGGATTTCTTTAAGTGGAGCATGTCCAACAGCTCTGGGTTTGACATAGCTTTGTACGTTAGGCAGAGATCGCCTCCGAGTAGGCAATATGTGATGGAGTAAAGCTGGAGTTTTTTTGAGACTGTCTGCTTAGGGCATCTGTTTGAGGCCAGTAATCCTCTTTGGAA
Source organism: Protopterus annectens (assembly GCF_019279795.1). Classification (NCBI taxonomy): domain Eukaryota; kingdom Metazoa; phylum Chordata; order Ceratodontiformes; family Protopteridae; genus Protopterus; species Protopterus annectens. The sequence goes on along the minus strand of NC_056748.1, from coordinate 347,756,031 downwards.
AGTATTTCTGCAGCCTTTCCAGTTGTTGTAGAGGTCTTGTGAGGTACATACCAAAAGGGGCGTTGTACTCTATAATGGGTCTAATGAGTGATGAGTAGAGGGAAACTACCTCTTTTTTCCTGGATGAGAAAACTTTTGTGATTAGGTGTGCCACGTAGAAGGATTTCCTGACTACTGTGCCGATGTGATTACCAAAGGAGAGACTACTGTCCACCTGTGTCCCAAGGTCTCTTATCACACTTTCGATGTTATGTAGACTACCGCCTATGTGGTAGTTCATGGGTACAGAGTTTTTACCAAAAGGGATGACAATGCACTTTTTGGCATTGAGCTTGAGGCCATGGCTTTGACACCAGGCATCTGTCTCAGTGAGGCCCTTTTGTAGATGTCCACATAGTTAGGAGTTTTGATTATGCTCCTAGTTTGCAGTCATCTGCGAACTTTGTTAGCCAAAGACCTTCTGTATTAGCCTGTACTTCAGAGAAGTAGATAAACAGGAGAGGACCCAGGACTGAACCTTGTGGCTCACCACTTGTCTGAAGTTGGATTTAGAGTCTGCTACCTTCACAGTGTGGGTTCTGTCAGTGAGCCAGTTGGCAACCCATCTTGTGACATAGGAATTTATATGTATTTTAGTGAGTTTATAATTCCAGAGAGTGGGGGGATGGTGTTGAATGCCTTGGCGAGATCTAGATAGGCTGTGCGAACCACCTTACCTACATCTACAGCTTTGGTGATCACTTCAAAGAAGTCCATCAGGTTTAGGAGACATTATCTGCCTTTTACAAACCCAAACTGTGTAGGGTCCAGAGTTTGGAGATTACCAATGTCATTGTTTATAAGTTCCATGATGATGCGTTCAATAGCCTTGCATACCAGGCTCATCAGGCTAATGGTGCGATAGTTCCCGGGGTCTGTGGTGGCTCCCCTTTGTGGAGTGGGATAACCATTGCTGTGTGCCATTCAGTGAGCACAAAGCCTGAGGTGAGGCTATGATTGAACAAGGTACTTAGGTGGGGTGCCAGTTCGTTCTATAGTTCGTGTAGAATGCAGCCTGGGATGTTGTCAGATCCCATGGATGCTGTGTTCTTGGCTTTGGAGTATTTTTTACCTGTGCACCCATGATTAAAGGAACTTTGCATTCTTCCGGTACAGAGATGAGTTCTTTAGGGGGTGAGAGAGGGGTAAAGTTAGCACTGAACCTATCTGCCAGGATGTTGGCAGTATCAGTTGGTTCTGTATAGAAAGTTGCTAAAATAACAGGTCTTGCATTGGGATGCATGGTCTGATGGATATATAAAGTCTGAAACTGTCAGTTTGCCAGAAAAACAAATTTTATGAGGAACAGTCCAAAAATCTAGACAGTTGAGCATTACAGTGCCATGTAAAAAGATTGAGAAACGGAACGAGGAGTGGCTGGAGATAAGTTAAGCAGACCACACTAGTGCTTTTGGGAGAACTGAAATAGATGCGACTTTTTCACTTTCATAGGAGCATTTTGAAGGAAAATGTGAAACAAAATGGAAGCAGATGGTGGTAGAGAGGCTGCAGCCAGTACAATGCACTAGCATTCAGCTACTCAACTCCCCACAACCCCATCATTTGCTTACTATTTGGGAGGACTGTACACAATTCCTCTGTATTTTCCGGTTTTGGGATCAAAATAATAGGGTGCCACGAATTCCCGATTGGCCCTTTGAAATCCTGATTTTGTTTCCATACAGTGCATTACAGTACCAATGTTACCATTAAGTTATTGCAGCGTTTCTTGTAAAATATGGGATTTTCTGATACAGTATTAATTACAGCCAGTGAGCAGTGCTAGACATAGTTTAGAAAATGCATATGTATACAATACCCATTATTCCTTAAATATTTTAGAGGAATTAGGAGTAATATTTAATTAATAAATGTCACAGATTTTGAACCTTTACCCAGAACTGTAGCTAGGTCTCCGGGAACCCATTAAAAACACACGTCTTCTCCAAGAAAGTTAAAAAATATGTAAAACTGGTTGCTAATAATTTAAAAAGCAGTTTGTTAGTTAAATCGCAAGGTGCATTACAGTGGCCACAAATACAGTATTGGCATTCATTTATGAAGCTGGTATTGCACTGCCAGTCTACCAAACCAATACCTCCCATGGTGTTAGTCATCTGGCAGAGAAAAAGTTTCTCTAGCATTTAGCTTAAGGCAAGCATTGCACATCTTTGGCTTTCTTTTATAGTATGAGGCACTGCATCCTGCTGCTCATTTTTCCATTACAACTCAGATTCTACAATTACAGACTCGCCATGAACAGAATTTTTAGTTAACTGATTTAAATATGGACACCTATTTTACTACCTTGTATTGTATTAGGCGGTGATACAAACACCTAGACTCCTAATTGTAATGACAGCAGGGACCCACTCATTCAGCACCACCTTGTAACCGGACCTGGAGACTGAACACAGATCCTACAAACACAGGCAATCTAGGTACACTGGTACGTCTGGTCCCCTGCTGAGAGCAGACAGTAAGGATCTTGTCAATTTATCAGATCAGTCAGAGTAAAGTTACAGCAGGAGAGCTACAGAAAGTCTACACACAGAGCCTAGCACAGCTGCAGAAAGGGCATGATGCATTGAGCGGAACTCAGTTTGTCAACCCCAGCAATGAGAAGGGTCCTATCAACCTATACACCATGAAATTAAATACCTGAAAACAAGCACCAAGTCCATACTAAAACGTGAAAGGTTTTATATTTATACAGGTAATCCAAGAAATCAAGGTACATCTAAAGCAAAAAGTTCACCTGGGGTAGTAATAAATTAGTCCAATACTTCGAAAACATGGTCATTCCTGGTAAAGGGGGCAGTTATGATGTAACGGATTAAATTCGAGATGCAAGTTTGCAGTCTGTTTTACTGAACTTCTGAACAGGAATATTTGTTGGGTACTGACAATATAATTAAAGGTGCAACGACCCAAAATTTTATTATAAAAAAAACTCCCGTTTATAAATTCACACTTAAGATTAAGAACCTCTCAGAATCACAATAAATTTTATTCTCAGGGATAGGATGGTCTTCAGAGGTGTTGTATGCTGTGTTTCGGTATTTCTATGCTGCATTTTGTGAAAATGAACAAAATAATGGAAGTGGAGTAAAGCTTGAAAAAGGATACAATCCCTCTCCCTCATGAAGCTTTGATTTCACACTTCTCAGCTGTGAGCAGTCTCTGATTTTACAGCCTGTTTCTTACCCTGTTACTTGTAAAACCTTTGATTTTTCCGGTAAATCGCCGAGGACTGAGATCAGTCAATGTCAGATGTTAGAATTTCACTTGTTTGATTCTCCAGAAAATGCATGTTAATGCAAAACGTACTGTTATGTTAGGTTTCAAAATGAATTACAGAAATATTTAATTTCTCTGACTTTGGGTCTTTGACAATTACTTTATGATATGTACCTTTGACAAGGATGCAGGTGTTTATAGCTGTGGTACATTTTTTATCAAGATGCATGTCACAAGCAGTGAGGCTGGCTGGAGACCTTCCTGTACTCATCGTGTGGTTCAGTTTCCTGTTTCTTAAGTATTTCCTCAAGTTATGATTGGCTGTGGTTTTGATGTGGTTTTGGCACCTCTTCCCTCGTTAGTCAGAAAAAATTGTTGCAGAGTTTTGGCCAAGATGCGTTTAAAACTGTTTCCTGTGTCTATCAGCAATAAATTTTTACTTGTGTTTCTGTAACTTAATTGCCCTCAACATTTAGTTTACTAACACGAACATCTGAGAGTTTGTACAAACAGAGTCAAGGATGTGGCAGTTGTTTCTTTATTGCTGTAACATTGCCATCCTGACTTTGGACTCAAAGAAGGATGCGTTATTATAAGCACTTCAGGACAGGAAGAGAAGACTAGAGCACTTTACTCACACTTTTATAATACAGAACCAACAACACCCTTGTCATTATCCTTTAGTGTTCCGAGATTTCCTGCATTGCAATCTGCTATCACTCTGCTGCTTAATACTTACTTATGCAGAAAAACTCCAGAGTCGAAGTGACGAACTGTGCCGGAATGTTCCTGCAGTGTTAAACCTTCTAAATCATCACATATTATGTAGCACAATAGAATCACCATGGTAGCAAGGTAAACTATTATCTGCAAAGTTTGTGGTCATCTTGATCTGATATCAAAACATGCAGGATTCTAACGTGTATGAAAGTATGGGCTAAGCAAGGAGAAAATAATAATCTTTGTATTCCGTTTCCGACAGATATGTGAACGGTGTGTATATGACTGACAGTGACAATAGTCTTCAACTGAAAGATGGATGGGCAAGTGTGTGCTGTCAGATGAAGCGTTTTCAAGTTTTAAACACATGGACAGAATGTATTGCGTCCCCAAATCTATTGTTGGATTGCTGGACATGTAGCTAAATAGTATCTAATGAATTTAATGTTGATTACTCACTTTATATCTGACCAACATGGCAACAGCAGGGCATTTATTCAGGAAAAGTGTTGTGTTCGGATAATATGGGAAAATACTAGCCCCGGTGGTGCAGCGGTTAGCATTGTTGCCTTACAGCAAGAGGTTCTCCCATTCGATTCTCGGCTGGAGCACCTTCTGTGTGGAGTCTGCATGTCCTCCACCACGGTCGAGTGATCTTAAAGACATGTAGGTAGGTGCGAGCATGAATGGGCGTGCCTTCGTTGAAGGTTGGGCGTCGGGCTGGCAACTCGGCACCGTAAAATAAGAAGTTATGTACCTACCATAACGTTCCATGTTAGATGTCTTCTCTCGCCTTCTTTCTTGCTGGATAGGTTCGGAGCCGATCCTCTGCTCCGACTCTGCACTTGCTAAGCTCGAGAGCTAATTTTACCAGCTCGAGGCAACCCTATATCCCATGATGCAAGGCAGAGACTACCCAGATCTCGTTTGGTAGCTAAGGAAATAGTAATATATTCTTCCAACTGTAGAGGAGGAAGAAAAAGTAACAATACTAAATAACATCATAATTCTCTAGAAAGGATCAACCTAATCTAGTGACACTAGAAGCTGAATAGCTAGAAAAGGAATAAAACCTCTTAATAGAAGATGCATAATCTTCTCGGTCTGACCAGGCTAGGGGGATGGAGGGCGTGACGCAAGAAAGAAGGCGAGAGAAGACAACTAACATGGAACGTTATGGTAGGTACATAACTTCTTAATGTTAAAGTTTTCAATCTCGCCTTCATTCTTGCTGGATGGGACCGCGTCCCTAGCACCTCTATCCTGGGTGGCTCAATGGAACAGACTCTTGAGAACGGTGGAACCAAAATTCGCTCCGTCTCTGGAAGCCAAGTCTAATTTGTAATGCGAAACAAAGGTATGAGGAGAGGCCCATGTGGCTGCTGCACAAATAGTGTCTATTGGAAGTCTAGCTTGAAAAGCTGTCGATGTAGCTAGAGCTCTGGTAGAATGGGCTTTTGACTTAGAAATCAACTCTTTGCCTCTGAGCTGATAAATGTAAGTAATCACAGAAGACAGCCATCTAGATAAAGTCACCTTGGAAACTGGAAGGCCTTTCCTGTTCTCTGCATAGGATAGAAACAGTTGATCAGATTTCCTAAAAAGTTTATTTTTGTCCAGATAATATCTGAGCTGGCGGTGAACATCAAGACAATGTAACTTTTGCTCCACTCTATCAGAATAATTCGGGAAAAACACTGGAAGATCAATGGATTGATTTAGGTTCGCCTGCGATGCCACTTTTGGTAAGAAAGACGGATTAGTCCTTAGAGATACCCTATCTTTGTGGAAGATTAAATAGGGAGGACGAATGCAGAGAGCATGAAGCTCAGATACTCTCCTGGCAGAAGTAATGGCGACTAGAAAAAGTGTCTTCCAAGAAAGAAATTTCAAAGAACAGGCAGCTGCAGGTTCGAAAGGGGGAAGAATCAAGGATGTTAAAATTAAATTTAGATCCCACTGTGGTGGGGGGGGTCTCTAATCGGAGAGATAAGTAAAAAGATACCTTGAAGGAATGCCTTGCAAAGTTTGTGTGACATAATGTCGTGGTCCAAAAGGCCTATATGAAAATTCGAAATGGCTGCCAGCTGAACTTTTACTGTGGAGAAGAGGATCCCGAATGAAAAATCTCAGCTAGGAAGTCCAAGACCGAATGAATCGGAGCAGTATAGGGGTCTATGTTCCTAACTTCTGCCCAGAAGGAGAAACGTCGCCATTTACTAGTGTAAATCTTTCTGGTAGAAGATTTTAGGGAAGCTACTATGATATCCCGGACGGGATTAGAAATCATAGGAAGCCTGGTTAAGGATGGAAGTGGAGCAACCAAGCAGTGAGGTTGAGAGAAGGTATGGATTGGTGCAGCTGCCCCGACTGGTGGGTCAGAAGATCTGGAACCGGGTCCAGATGCCATGGCTGTACCAAGAGATAACGATGTAGGAACGGAAACCATATCTGTCAAGGCCAATAAGGGGCAATGAGAATCAACTTGGCTCTCAAGGCGGTTGCTTTCTGAATTAGTTGAGGTATCAGCGGAAAGGGGGGAAAGGCATAAAGAAGTCCCCGGTGCCAATCTTGGGTTAGAGCGTCTCTGGGGGGATGGCCTGGAAGGGGGAAGAGAGAGAAGAAGTCTGGGCATTTGCTGTTTTGAGGTGTAGCGAAAAGGTTGCAGCAAGGAAGGCCCCACTTCTGAAAAATCTCTTCCGTCACCGATTGTTTGAGAGACCACTCGTGAGGCATGAGAATAGCTCTGCTCAATCTGTCCTCTATGATGTTGGATTTCCCGGGGATATGCGTTGCTATCAGAAACCGCTGAGAAGAGATTGCCCATTGCCAAAGTCTGAGAGCCTCTCGACACAGTGGATAGGACTTGGTTCCGCCCTGTTTGTTGATATACCACACTACGGACATTTTGTCCGTTTGGACTGCAATAGTTCCCAGGGGAAGAGAGTCGTTGAGGGCTTGCAACATTAAAAGCACCGCTCTCATCTCCAGGACATTTATGTGCAGATGGCATTTGAAAGGTTGCCAAGTGCCATGGACCATTCTGCCCTGATAATGCCCCCCCCCACCTGATCAGGGAGGCGTCCGATGTAACCGTGGCAACTGGGGCAGGAGGAACAAAGGGTCTGCCCTGATGGACTTCAGGGGAAGATATCCACCAGGTCAAATGCCTTTTGCAAGTTGGAGTTACTATGATCTTGTGACTCATGGGCAGTTGTTGAAAAGACCATTGGGCGAATAGCATCCATTGTAGAAGATGCATGTAGAAGCGGGCAAAGGGAAGAAGTGTTATGGCGGCCACCATAAGACCCAATATTTTCAGAGCAAATCTGGCCTGAATTTTGTTGCTGAGAAGAATCACCTGGACGTGACTTTGAAATGTCCAAGATCCTTTGGTCTGTTAACTTTGCTGAAAGTTGTACGGTGTCCAATTTTGCGCCTATAAAAGTAATAGATTGACAAGGCGACAAGGCAGATTTTTCGAAATTTATAGAAATCCCTAGCCCTCTGCAAATGTGAATGGTGTAATCTCTGGCTTGGAGAAGTTGATGCCTGGTGGTGGCAGTGAGGAGCCAGTTGTCTAGATATGGAAACATCTGGAATCCTTGATGTCTCAGGTGAGCCGTAACTGCTGCCATACATTTGGTGAACACTCTGGGGGTTGTAGTGAGTCCAAAGGGCAGGGCTCCGAATTGGAAGTGACTGGTCCCCAGCCGAAAGCGGAGAAATCTTCTGGAGCGTCTGTGAATTTTTATGTGATAGTACGCATCCTGAAGATCTATCAAGCACATCCAATTGTCCTTGCCCAGAAAGGGTAGAATGGACTGAAGCGTGACCATCCGGAATCTTGATTTCTTTACAAACTTGTTTAGTTTGCTCAGATCTAATATTGGTCTCCAGTCCCCTGTCTTTTTTGGAACTAAAAAGAACCTTGAGTAGATTCCGGATCCTATTTGGTCCGCTGGGACTGGCTGGATGGCTCTTTTTGCTAGCAGTTTTGATATTTCTAGTACTGCTAGTTCCCTTAGACTGGGTGGAACGTCTGGAAGGGTTCCCTTTTGTTGAATTGGGGTTTGAATAAAGGGAATTTTGTAACCCTCTCATATAATCAACTGTACCCATTTGTCTTGAGAAAGGGAAAGCCAGGCTATTGGGTACAGCGATAATCTTCCCCCGACTGCCTCCGAAGGTGGGCAACATCTCAGGGATGCTGGAAGGGTTTGTCAGAAAGAGGCTCTCTGCTACCCTGATTCTGCGGACCCCCTCTGCCCCTAGGGTGGCGTCTATTATTGTTACCCTCTCTGCCTCTTGGGGTAAACTGACTTCGTGCATCAGGCGTGACTCCTTGAGATTTGCGGAACCACATTTTCCCTCCCTTCTGTCCTTTGGGGTAAGGTCTTGAAGGGGTGGAGAAACGGACTCCTACGGCAGAAACAGTCTTGCCATCTTGTTCGCATCTAGTCAAAGTGCCTTTCACTTGAGGTCCGAACAAGGTCGAACCATCAAAAGGGGAGTTTGTGAAGGACGCCTTGAAGGGGTCTGCAAAATTACAAAGCCGCATCCAGGACTGATGCCTTAAAGTGACTCCTGTGCCTGCGGCCCTACTCACTCCATCGGCTGCATAAGAAATGAGCCGCATAGAGAAGTTAACAATGGAGTTAAGGATTCCTAGCTGTGAGCTAATCTTATCCTGAGACCCAGCAGCTGACGGATCCTGTAAAACTTCTCCCAACTCTTCAAGAACATCTCTTTGAAGGCGGGTGAAGTGGCACAAGTAGTTCAGCGATCTCATGGCAAAAAGTCGCTGAAGAAAAAATCCGCTTGCTGTACCTGTCCATAGTCCTAGAATCCTTGTTAGGAGGATGGACAGGTACTAAAAGATCAGCTAGTTCCTTCTTGGTGGCAGCAGCCACCACCATGGCATCAACTGGGACACCCTTTGTCAAATATTGTCTATCTGGTGGGGCCGTAATGAATTGTGAAGGCCTCCTAGGAATGGGTTCCACCGAATCCGGAGCCATCCACGCCTTCCGTGCCACTACATCCATAAGAGGGTCAAAAGGCGGAGACACCCAGGAGGTGGAGGGTCGAGATCCGAACGCCTCCAGGTATACTGACTCGTCCTCGGAAGGATTAAGGGAGGGCCAGTTCCCCTCTGCTTAAGGAGTTCAAGGATGTCTGAGAAAGAGACATCCTCAGAGGAGGACCTTGGGGATCCCTCCGACTCATCCAGGTCAGTATCAGATGTAATAGACTCGGTAAGTCTAGATGTTTCCTCTTACATGTCCTCTTACGCAGAGGTTCACCTGACTGATCAGGAGAAGCCTCGGAAGAGGAAGATATTCCCAATGGGGAAACCTGAGGCGTTAGATCTCTGGGTCCAGGAGCAAGAGAGTGGGAAGAGACATCAGCAGGCACTGTAGTGGGAGGAGCTGATGGAACTGTCCGTTGACTAAGCCCAGGGGCTAGTACACTCATCACCTCGAAGGCTCCCCCGTCAGAGAGACCAGAAGGTTCCCGCTCCGAAGAGATAGGAACTCCAGGCCTCACCGAGAGGGAAGGCTCCGAGGCAGATGTCGGGGCTAAGCTCACCAACGCCGAAGCCCCGAGAGGGATAACCGAGTCGGACAAGGGTCCAATGCCACTCGCCCCCTCGGAGCCGATGAGAGAGACCAGACGCCCGGATCCCTCCAATGAAGGCCTCAAGGAGGAAATCGGAGCAGAGGACGACGGAGCCGAAAGGGGTGGTATCGGCTCCGAAGCTACAATGGTCACGGTTCCGAGGAGCTCCGGCTCCGAGCTCTGTAAGAGAGTCGAAGGAGGAATGTTTGGTGGATGTGAAATAGCTACAGTCTGTTGAGATGGGCTATGGAGCATTTGGGCCAATGCCTGAGACTTTAATAGTCTACTCACCACTCTCTCGAGGTCGTGATCAGACAGCCTGGACGACCGAGAAGAACGGCTGCCATGGCTCCGCTCCGAGAGCAAGGGTGATCTCGGAGCCGAACGTATACACTGTGAGGGGGATCGAGATCTCTTTTTACAGATCGATGGAGCCAAAGGAGCCGAGGATACATCGGCTCCAACCGGAGCAGACACTGAATGTCCAGATTGGGCAGTATCGGCGCCGGATGGAGCCGATACGGTGACTGCTATAATGGAAGGATCGGCTCCGGCCGGAGCCGATCGACACTGGTGAAGATAAACCAGAGGCAGACGACTTGGAACTTTCAGCCGAAGGCTTGGTAGGTTTCGAGGGCTTCCCCGGCGCCGACTTAGTCGGGGAGCTCTCAGCCTTTAATAAGCCCCTTAATATCAATTTATTTCTGTGCTCCTGCAGGACTCTTGGGCTGAAGGCATGACAGATAGCACAAGAGTCCTGCAGGTGCAGAGGTCTCAGGCAGTAAACACAAGAAGTGTGACAGTCTGTCAGAGACATCTTCTGACAGCACGAGTCACACTTCTTGAAGCCTGAGACCTTTGTGTCCTTCGACATAGCTGTGTCGAGGAAACACAAGTTGTCAAAAACAAAACACCAACACACACACACAAAAAAAAAAAAAAAAAACACCCAATCCAAAAATTTAAACTAAACAGGAATAACAACACAGTCAGACATAAACAATCCCTGACAGGAAAAAATTTAGGAAGGGGAAGGCCTAAGGCCTACGCTAGGGAAAGGGGATAAATAACTTGGGGAAAAAAAGGGAACACTAACGGGAATAGGGTTAAAGTAAGCGTTAAGGTTAACGAAAAACAACTATAGATATGAAAAATTAAAGGGGTTAGACTAAAGTCTTATATTTAGAAACTTACCAGGAGCTGGTAAAAAAGGCACCTCGTTAGCAAAGCGGCAAACGAGATCTGGATAGTCTCCACCTTGCATCATGGGATATAGGGTTGCCTCGAGCTGGTAAAATTAGCTCTCGAGCTTAGCAAGTGCCGAGTCAGAGTCGAGGATTGGCTCCAAACCCATCCAGCAAGAATGAAGGCGAGATTGACAACTTAACATTCCACTGCCAATCATGAGTGGACCGGAGTTCCACTGTGAGGACCCCTAACCGGGAAAAGTTGAAAGACTAAGTTAAATCTGTTTAAAGATTACCTTTTTTGTTTGCTCTTCAGATGCTACACTGTGTAGGGAAAGTCCATTTAGAACAAGTCTGATTATTTTGTGGCAAGGTGTTTGGAATACATGGAACATACTTTTTAAAGGTTTACAACTGTTCAGCAACAGCAGAGTAGTACAGGGAGGAGGACTGAGGAAGCTAGAGAGAACATGGCTGTTGGAGTAATGTATATTTTATCTGTTTTAAGGTTCCTGGACACTTACTTCTGTTGGTTGATATTACTTGGCTGTGTTAGTCTTTTTAAGTCGTATTATATTCTAGTTCTTAGGTAACTTTAATCAGTGCCATGAATTTGATGCCTGTGTCAAATATGTGAAATGAGAAAGGCATTGTCCAAAAAGAAAAAGAAAAATCTGTATTCATTTTTTTCCAAAATGTATGTAGTTTGTGACATTTATGACTACCATGTCAAGTCTGTGCCAAGACAATACCCATGTTATCCATCTTGGAAAAGATTGCTGGAGAACAGAAATATTAGTACACACGTCTTCAAGCATATTTGTAACAAGCAATGGTACCAATACAACATGACAGTTACAGAAGGAGGTTGATCACCTTATTGGAAAGGTTATATTATTTTTTTCCAAACCATAGTTCACATCCTTCAGCAATACTTCTGAGCAGCAGGATATGTATGGGGTAAAGCTGCAAGATGTAAAGAAAGTTGCATCTTTGTTTAAATTAACAATAAGCTTCTATAAAACTGTTTTGTTCTAGTTATATCATGTTGTGTTTAGTATTAGCATAGAAGCAGTTAATTTTACTTTTATAAAATAAATTTGAATTTTAGTTTTACACAACTTCAAATGTTAATATAAATAAAGCACTATTATGCTGGTTATATTTTGCATTTAATATTTTGTCTGTTCTTCAATTTGCATTTGAATGTTGATATCCCACAAATCCATTTGAAGTGGAGGGGGTCACAATTATGTATGCAAATTATACGTTATTCTGCATACAGATTTTTTTGGCCAGTTGTACCTACATTGGCCTTTGTCCAGATTTTTGGTGTTTCCAGGTTGAGATGTATGGTGGACTGCTGTTAAGACCCTTTTCAGCCACAATCCAAAAAATCATCATCCAGATATACCAGAGGAGCTCACTGAAGGAATGCTAGGAGAGGCTGTTTTGTTTTATTCTTATTCTTAGATGTCATTAAATCATGTCTGAAGATGTAAACGTTGAGTCCAAGAGTTAAGTAGGTTAGAGGCAGTCCAGTAGAGGACTGTAGGCTATTCCTGGCTACAGACACAGTCAGAACTATGGGAAGCATGAAAGGGTGAAGAACATGGGTCAGCAAGTTCGCTACAGCCAGGTGGCTTCAGGCACTTAGAGTGGAAGAAAGATGTAGTGCCAGATGAGAAAAATATTAGATCCTCCACGCTAAACTGGGCTAGTAAATTAGATGCATTTTCACCATAATGGAGCTGGAGATTCAAGTTGATATGTGCATTTAAGGTGAACTAGTGGAGAAAAATGTGTTTGCGACTTTGAAGGCACAAGGATGGCTTAAGGTTGTAGGGGCAAAAATGGTGCATGGAAAGAAAAGGGATTTGCAAGTCAGATATGTTATTAGGAGACGTGGCATGGAGTTACTGCAGAGATATTTTCCCCCTGAAACTGCTGCACTAAGACTTTTGGAACAGTTGTCCCTAAAATTAAATAAAAATAAGAACGGTTTCAGTATAAGAATGATTTGCATATTGTGTTTACAATGCAGAAAACATGTCTTCTGAAAGAACAAAAACTTCCATTACATTGGCCTGGAAATGTAGGTGGTAAATGTAATTTCTCAATACTGTCCATAGTTGTTCTTATACCTCATTCTTATACCTCATCATTCTGTGAGCATAAGATATAAAAATGCCACTTACCGATTGTTTGGTAACTGGATCAACAGTCTCATACACTCCCATATAAAACTCTGGATCAAACATATCCTGAACCATACAACGGAACTTCACCAGACTGTTGGGTTTCAAGTAATGTAGTGGGACATTATTTAAGGAAGGCACCTGGAGAATGGTAGAGGAGGAAGAAAAAAAAAAGTGCAATAAGGTTTCAAACAATGGATTTGAAAAAGAGAAATACAGCTGTATTACCTATTTAATCATTCTGTCACTATAACCTACAATAACTTTGCAACAGAATTTAATGCACTTGGATAATACATTCCTATTTTTAAACTTGTAGGTTATGATGTTTTTGTACTCTTCATCTGTACCCTACAACACTTCATGCACTACTTTGTACTCACTTTTCCTAGGTTGAACCTGAAAATGGTCCACCCTGGTCAACAAATGGTAAACAAATAAAACATTATGATAATTTTAGGTCTCTCTGCAGCAGAGCCAGTCGTGTGTCCAGCCTGAACTTAACAGCTTTCCCTAACTATTCTGTGTTAAGGAGATCATACCTCTGACATGGAAGGAGATTAAGACAAGCAAAAGAAAACTGAGAAGAAAAAAGGGGAAAGGGACAATCTGCAACCCACAGCAGTATGGTATGCGCCAAATCTGAAGGGCAGGAGAATGGGGAAAACTGGACTGCAGCAATGCGGTTATGGATAAGCCATTCTTGCTCTTTGCAAAGGCCACAGATAGCTGTACAGTTTTTCTGTACCCCTTTTACCCACCCACATAGTAACATTTGTTCTGTATTTTTGGAAAAAAACACTGGAATATGGATAGCCTGATTCAAAACCAAAAAATGTCTGTACCTTTAGCATAAGTGAGGGACAAGTTGGTTAATACAACCCAGACTGGAAAACCAAAATAGGGCTTATGTGTTCGGCACCCCCCTGGCTGGAGTGATCACAACCAAAGATACAGTCTCCCATGATAAAAAAAACGCAAGTGAGGTGAACCTGCAGGTTCAAATGGAGGAAGAGTCAGTTTCTATGGCATAAGTCAGGTCCAAGGGTACTACCGACATTGTGGGGGCCAGAAATGGTGAACCCTTTTTCGAAACTGATTTTAGGATTCTTCTGGAAATGAGATATGGGTCCACGGGTAGGCATTCAGGTACAGCTGAAAGATAGATCGTAGTGAAGTACTGACAAACGCAGTATGTCATAACTTAACACTGCAGGATAATGGTTCCTCTGCTTCCGTAGCTATCGGGTCCTCCCCTCTTGCATTACATATCGAGGATACTTTTCTCTCTGCCAAATAAATTTCCTATTTGGCTCCTGGCCTTCAATATAAAGACAGTCTTGGACAACTAGTGCTTCAAAGAGTAATAACTAATCTTCCAGGGTATCTGATCTAGAGTTTTGAGCCAACAAGGTGGGAGAAAGTACAGTTGTGTTACGTCAGCTTAACAGTAGATGTTAAAATGATCACTGCTGCAGTAACCTTAGTTATTTGGGTTATGTCCTGCACAGGACATAACAGCCTACCACGTTCCAAAACTTAAAGGGACTTTCCACAAGCTCAAACTATTATTCAATTTGAGATGAGCAGAAGAGTAGTTTGGGTGCCAAGCCTTTCAAAGCTGTCATGGCAACTGAGAGACAAAGAGGCTAGGAACCTTGAAAAGATCAATCTTGGAAAGCAAAATTAAAAGCCCGCACTGGCAACAAAAACATATTTAAAAAATAAGGGGAATGGAGGAAGGTAGCAGCTACTGCAGCAGTGGCTTAACATCCATCTATTATGGTAAGTTTAGTTTATTTACAAAACTATACTGTGTTCATTACACTGATTACTGCTACAGTAACCATAGATATATGGGTAGATTACTACCTCTTAGGACGACTAGTAAGAGGAAGGATGAGAATTAAGGCGCCCCTGGAGAATGACCCTAGCAAAGCCTGCCCCAGAAGTGGAAAAAGAATCCAGTATGTAATACTCTGTAAATGTATACATACAGGACCAAGTTGCTGCTTCTAGAATAAACTTCTTGAATCCAGCAATTTCCAAAAATCCACACAAAGCCAAGGCCTGATCCTGTTGAACTTTCTTGTTGTGGTGGATATAAAAAAGATAATAGCACAAGACCATCACTTTTGAAATTGTCTGCTTGGACACAAGTTATCCTTCATTCCTACCTGCATAAAAAACAGCTGATATAACCTCCTAACAAGATTTTTTTCACTGAAGACTGTTCAAAGACAACTCAGGTACTGCCAAGGTATGGAGTGCCTTTTCTCCTTAATTTAGGTTCTGGTACGAGAGGAATATGGACAGCTTGGCCCAAAGCCAACTTGGATCATTTACACATGCTATTAGTTCTTAAGAAGACCTGGTCTTCATGAAAAATGAGAAGGCTGATTCACCATAAGGGCATGCAACTGTGGTACTCGTAGAGAGATCAAAGCACTCGTAGAGAGATCAAAGCAAAGTGAAGCACTGTTTTCTATGTTAAGTACCTCAAGAAAGCCTAATGAGCTGGCTCAAACAGAACAAGTGTCAAGCTTTTCAAAGACAAAATTAGCATCCAAAACGGGAGCCACCTACTTTCTAGGAGGCTTGGTATGCTACACCCCCTTTCAAAATCATTTTCACATAAGATTGCATTGAAAGGGGAGGATCCATGGGCAGATATGCTGAAATAGCCAGCAAATGAACCTTAATGGAGGTGTAAGAAAGAACAGTAACTCACAAATGTAGAGCCAGAGAAACATTAGCCCTGAAACTTGTTCTTGTCTTGGCACCAAGAAAATCTTTTCCCCCCATTTACTATTTTTTTTAGTGGCAAGTGCTCTTGCCTCTTAATACCTGCTGCACATAAAAAGGGGGGGGGTCTAACAATGTATTAAGATTCATCACCCAGGCAGTTAGTTGCCGTTGTTTAGGATCAACATGTACCAAACACTCCTTGCTAGTGTGAGTAGGTGCAGTCTATAAGGAAGCTTGTGGTAACTGCCCTCAGCCATTTCCAATAAAAAGGAGAGCCACTGTTTCCTGGGCCAGAAGGGAGTCGCCACAATTATGTCTGAAGAGTCCTTCTGAATCTTTAGAATTGCCCTAGATAATACTGGAAAGGGTGGAAGAAAATATAGGCACTTTGCTGTCCAAGGGGAAGAAAAGGCTTCTGTCTTCCAGGCCTTCTTGCATGGATTCCTGGAGCAGAAATTTGCCAACTGGGTGTCGAGTGCGCAGGTAAATAGACCTATTTGATCTCTTTTTTTTTTGTAGATCGCTTAACCTGAAACTTTTTTTCCAAACAGCATCCGATTCGGAATCGCAACATGGGTTTAGATATCACAAATCCAAGTTCATTCCACTCATGCATCCCAATGTAGTAATATTTCAAAATTCAATTCTCAAAGATCTACATTTCAACTACAGGGAATATCGTGCATAATCCAATTTGAGAAATGAGATGGATATCATACAGGAATTGGGTGCCAATCATGAATTGGTAATATTGCCAGCAGACAAAGGTGGGGCTATAGTTGTACAGGACTAGTCCCAATATAATATGGAAGCAATGAGACAACTTTCTGACAATCGTTATTATACACATAGTATGTGAACCAGCTTCCGGCTTCAAGAAGCGAATAGAGTGTTTCTTGAACTCTGCAAAGGAAGAGGGTATTATAACAGACAACACACTTCACCATTTAACAGTTTGTGACCCTTCCAGCCAATATATATATATTTCTTACCCAAAATAGATCTCTACAAAACCTACCAGGTAGACCAATTGTCTCTGGTAAAGGTTCGATTACTGAACCTTTATCTCAGTTCCTGACTACACCTTAAACCCTTGTTAAAATGCGTTAGGGCAAGAATCCAAGACACCACTCAATTCCTCAAGGTTATTTCTGAAATGCAGTTGGAGGCAGGCTGGCTTATGTGTACATTGGATGTTTTTGCATTATACATGAACATTCCCCATTGGGCAGGTTTGGAGGCTTTGGAATATTGGCTAATTAAGCCCAAATTGTACCAACCGGGCTTTAATGCTTTTTTTACTCTGTTTGACAGAGCATGTTTTGACTACAAATTTTTCTACTTTCAAAACAATTGCTACCTACATATCAAAGGAACTGCCATGGGGCAGCCTCCTTTGCCCCAATATATGCCGATCTCTTCACGGCCTATATTGAGGAACAGCTAATTTATGATAGGTCTCATAACATCTACATAGACATCTACATAGACAAGACTGACATTTGGATGATTGCTGGTTAGTATGGAGGTCAGACATAGAATATCTTCAGGAGTTTGTTGAATTTTTGAATGATTATAAATGGGGGATTCAGTTTACAGCTACTTTCGACATGGACAGAACTACCTTTCTGGACGTGTTAGTAACCAGAAGTGTTGACCATACATTAACATCTGAGGTTTATCGCAAACACCCCCAGTTCAACTCCTTACTCCATGCTACCAACTTTCATCCTCCTCACATATGCAGAAACATTCCAAAGTCACAGTTTCTAGGTATTAAAAGGATATATTCAGATGCAGCCACTTCTTATGAGGAAGATTTAGCCATGAGACTTAGGAAGAGGGGCTACAAGAGAGGGGATATCTATCAAGCTAAACACTGGGCATCCAATCAGGATAGGCACAACCTACTTCAGTACAGGGACAAAACAGACAATTATTCACAAATTAGATTGGTCATCACTTATGGTAGGAATATGGATGCCCTACTCAGTGTCCGCAGGCAGTGGAATATCTTATTAGCCGATACCAGGTTATGTGAGATTTTGGATGACATTTTTCTTTCATAAGGGGCAAAAATCTTGGCTCATACACGAGTCATTATAAACATGTGCATAAAACGGATATGAACCTAACAAAGACAACATTAATAGGTGGGGTTTTGAAGGGATGTTTTCCCTGCAGTCACTGTACCCACTGTAAGAGGATGTTGAAGACTCGATAATTTACTAGCATAAACACTGGGCAAGTGTTTAATATTTCATTTTTTTGCAAATTGTCAGATTGGTGTATTTATATGGCCACTTGTAGCTGCTCTGCTTTCTATGTGGGACAGACCTCAAGACGAGTCAAATTTAGAATATCAGAACACCCAAGTGACATCAGGGTTAAGAAACCAACTAACATTCTATATAAACACACTGAGAAACATCATAATGCAGTCTTTAGTTTCACGATTATTGATAAAATACAGGGCAATAGAAATAATAAATCAGGCTGGCATCAATTGTTTTACAAAGAAAAATGGATAATCAAACTGGGTGTTTTATTTTCACCAGGACTTAATGAATATTTTTAATGGAATGGATTAATTGAAGTAATTCACTTATTCAGCCTCTAGTGGTGACATACTATAAAAGGAGAAGGTTTGCAACTGTAATTTACTGCACTGATGAAGGCTTGATAAACTTACAGCCGAAACCAGTCTGTTGTGTTCTCCTATTTATATTAATAAACCTGTCACTGTCTGCTGGCTCTGTAATTCTTTTTTCAATTCCTGACGACCCTCGATTCCATTTCCATTTGGGAGGGGCTATCCTGGTCCTGCTCAGCTTGACAAACTTTAGTTCCAATGATATGCAAGTTGATGTAGAAGGAGATTGTGAGGAAATTCTGTATCTCAGGCTACTATGGCTAGGTCTTCATAGTGGATAGAATCCAACCACATCATTGTGGTGTGGTCTGCAAACACCTGTAATGGTCTCAAGGACCATACACAACTAACAGTGTTGAGGGCATTTGAATGCAAACAACTTTTTCATCCGTGTTTTGGTATACCTTCTCTGTTCTAAAGACCCAGCACTTCTACCCTCAAACATTGCTCCCCAAGCAAAAGTCTGAGGAATTTGTCAGATTGTACTGGAGCTGGAAAGGAAAAAAAATTGAAAGCTTAGATTCTGATAAAATTGGTGTCTCCACCAAATAAATTTCCCTTCTCACAAACTCCCAAACTGGAAACTGGAATGTCATGGATTGAGGAAGTTGGGAATACAGATTTTAGTTACCAGCAATTTTTCTCATGTCGAGTCTTGCCAGAGTAATCATGAGAATCCTAGATACGATAAATTCCTGGGCTGATACAGTTCTATCTTTTGTTGTGGAAGAAAAATACTCTTTCCAAACTGAGGCATGCAGGAGACACCCCAGAAAAAAATACTGTAAGGAGTTAGACTTTTGTATGCTATCTTGGATACCCAGTGTGTGTGTGTGTAGGAACTCTCTCACCCAAGTAAGAGATTCCAAACACTTTGAAAAAGACTCTGCAAAGATAAAAAAAAAAAAAAAAGATGGTCTTCTAAAGGAAATCTATGAGAATACCCTGCAATCGACTATCACTGGAGCAAGACACTTTGCAAATATCCTTAGAACAGTGGATTGACCAACCGGTAATGCAGAATACTGTTAACTTGAAGAAATGCCTGAAATCTGGAGCTATAGTAATATGACAAGTATTTTTATACCCAAGGTCAACAAAAACTCAAATGGGAAAGGAGATGAGGTATGACAGGACCGCATTTTCAGCTTGGGCACCATCACAAACCTGTTTAGAAAGGAATGATCCAGAATTTGCCTCCATGAAACTTACTCTAGCATTCCCTTCCTCAAGCTGCAGAAGAGAGACAGCTTCTATCACACCCAGAGTCAGAAGATGCTGAATGACTTGGGGGGGTTGATCTGGCAGAGGAGGGTGATTTCCTTGAAAAGGAGGGAGACTCCAAATGCCACCTATAATTTAATGAAGCACTTTCAGAACCAATTCATCTGAAGTGATCTGTCGACAAAAGACAAAGAGGTTCAGACTTTTTGGAAGGATTAAAGGTTTGACTAGGGGGGCATGAAGAAAATCATTAAGACTTATTGTACTGTCCTTTGTTCTGGGGTTTGACACCCGTGCACTGGCCCAGCAATCAAGGAGCCTAAATCCTCACCACTAACACCAGTGAGGGGCATCCATACAGGGAAAGAATAATAAATACACACAGAGTAAAAGTACAATTTCCCTTAAGAGCACACACAGATCACAGTCAGTCTGGGGCTGGTTTCTCCCTTTCTCTCCAGGTCCCCAATAAGACTCCCCATTGGCACAGCTATAGGGTCCAGATCTCAGCCTAGTGGGCAAGCTAAAACCTCCAGCAACCTCTTTGTCCAACCAGTGTTTCATGTCCCTACCCAAGTAGCTGACACACAAACACTTTGAGCTAAGAATTGTATACAACCACACAGATATTCCTGGGGAAGGCTGCCACAGGTTCTCCGGTTGTGCCCCTTTTCCCCCAGACTATACCCACTAATATTTATCAGCTACTAAAAGGGTGTCCAGTTATTACAGTGCAATATTATTATCAAAATGTTAAGTGCAACTGAAAAGTCAAGGCTTATTGGAGTGGCTTGGCCAGTATCACTATATACATGCAATGTACTGTAGAGTTTAAATTATCTCTACATGTATAAAAAATATTTAATAATAAACACAAGGCAATACTTCTTACTACACAGAGCTAGTCAAGAGTTCAGAGATCACAAGGAAATACTTAAAATAATACCAGTATAAAAGTTCTGACATAAATACAGAAAAAAAAAATGAATCTGATCTTCCTAGTTCCTAGCTATATCCAAGAGAAAACGCAGCTCTAAAATAATAAAGCAAGACAGGGCTGATGATGTTGGATGTTCAAGACAAATGCTAAAATGCCCCCATTCTTTCTGTCCTTAAATTGATAACAGTACCACTGATTTCAAACTACATAATTTCTTTCTGGTTCCCAGGCAAACAGAAACTCAGAGGTTAATAGCCTTTTTGATCTTGCAGCTGGTCAGGAAGCCAGAGCAATAAAAGAAATTATACATGTAAATTCTAGCCATATACTCTGGCCTCAAAACAAATGGCAGAATGCCTCCCTCTAGACATCCTGGCTCAGAGTCTTAGATCAAAGAATTTCACAATGCTTGACTATCAGCTTGCTTACAGCACAGTGCATGGTTATATTTTTTTCAGTTCAACATCCAATATAGTCTTTTCACATTTAGAGAATAAAAATCTGTAGCTTACATTAATGTTTACCAGCGACAGAATTATCTACAAAATTCTATCCTGCCTCACTGTCAGCCTGTGTACTACTACTCACCTCTACCTTTGCAGTCACTCTGTCCAAGGGAACATCAGTACCCACAAGCAGCTTACATTAATGTTTACCAGCGACAGAATTATCTACAAAATTCTATCCTACCTCACTGTCAGCCTGGGTACTACTACTCACCTCTACCTTTGCAGTCACTTTGTCCAAGGGAACATCAGTACCCACAAGCAGCTGTGTCTCACCTTCAGTCTCAATGCTACAGCGTAGCTTCCTCCCTAAAGTAACCACCTCACCAATCCTAGCAGCACGTATGCAGTCTGTGTGCGTCTCCCCCAGGTTACCAGACTCGCTTGCTTGTCTCAAAACCTGACTGCATTAACACATGGTACTGCCTCATCCAAAATTCTTACCTATCAGGACATCTGCAGGATGGTAGTTCAGTACCACTGTTGTCTCAAGATACTCTATTGGCATTTTGTCTTTACCACTTACTGGCTCCCTCACCTTTTGTTCCCCACCTTGGCTCCTTGGACATCTGTATGCCACATGGCCCCACTGGTTGCATTCAAAACATTTAACCCTAGGTCCTGGACATTTACCTGGACTAGTGGCTTCCCCTGCTACTGGCAGATTCTGTTGGGGCAGTCTGTGCTGCCCACCATGGATTCCTTTAGACCTATGAGCAGTACTGGGGGGTCCCTTTCCTGTGCAGGGATGCCCTGCTTACTAGGTATAGGTCTTCCCCAACTCCTCTGAAATAGCACATTGTCTATAAGCTAACCAGATCTTCATGTCCTCAGGACAAGTGCAAGGGCTTGTTCCCTCACCAAAAGGTCTGCCAGCCTTTCAAAAGTGGTGACCAGACATCCACTTGCCCACCTACGAAAATAAGTGCTCAGTTCAGCAACATATTCACACAAACTTTCATCTGCCTTGCATCTATGCTCACAAAACTTTTTCCTATACATTTAGGGCGTTTGCTTAAAAAATTCTAAAACAGTTCTTAACAGTAGTATAATTAAAAACAGTCAACGTCAGACGACATTTTAGACAACACAATTACAGCTTTACCATGGAGTAAGGGGGTCAGGAACCGTACCCAGAGCCTTTGGTCAACATCATACTGTTTACATATCCTCTCAAACATACAAATGAGACTACCAAAATTATCCCCTCTTTAAACTGCAGAAGAAATTTAGTGACCTTTTGTGCTTCTGGGGTCTAGTTACTCCCTTCCCCATTACCTCCATGACTCTGGCAAAGAGTCAGCATTTCCTTTTCATGCTGCCTCTGCCGCTCCTTTTCCTCAACTTCCAGGCACAGCAGGTTCTCATTTTCCTCAGTCTGCAAACATTGCAGTTTCTCACTGTCCTCACTCTCGAGACACCTCTGCCTCTTAGCTGCTTCTATTTCCAAACTTATGGCCTCCAACTAAAGTCTCTTTAGCTCCAAATGGATTTTTAAGTCCACTGCAGAAAGGCTGAGCTGTCCATTCTCTGAGTGTGGTACATCTCTCCTCTGCCAATCTGATCATCCTCCTGGTTGCCATTTTCTGATGAAGCTGTGACCAAAGCTGCAATCATGTTTGCCTTAGTCAGGTTTCCATGATCCATTCCCCTAGCCTGGCACATCTCAGCCAGCTGGCTCCTTGTCAGCTTTCCATACTCCTGTGCTGACCAGCTGTCTGCTCTCCCTGACTAAGCTAACAAAAGAAATAAAACAATTGGGATCTGAACTCTGAGTATTCAGTGCGCGGCTGATTTAGAGTACCAAAACAACTTCAGTGATCACTGTACACAAGCTACAGGAATTCACTATCCACACCACTACAAGACAATTAAAATTTGCTAACCATTTAATACGTGGTATGGCTATCCCACCACTGCCTAGCAATAAATATGTGATGCCCGTGCACTGGCCCAGCAATCAAAGAGCCTCAATCCTCACCACTAACACCAGTGAGTGGTGTCCATATAGGGAAAGGATAAGTACAAACAGAGTAAAGTACAATTTCCCTTAAGAGCACACAGAGATTACAGTTAAGTCTGGGGCTGGCTTCTCCCTTTCTCTACAAGTCCCCATTAGGACTCCCCACTGGCACAGCTATAGGGTCCAGATCTCAGCCTAGTGGGCAAGCTAAAACCTAGAGCACCCTCTCTGCCCAACCAGTGCCTTGTGTCCCTGCCCAAGTAGCTGACACAGACACACACACGGAGATGACAGTTATATACAACTACACAGACACTCCTGGGGAAGGCTGGCACAGGTTCTCCAGCTATGCCCCTTTTACCCAGACTATATGGTAGTACCACTTGCCACCACCCACTAATATTAATCAGCTACTAAAAGGCCCTTATGAAAGGGTGTTCAATTATTACTGTGCAATAATATTATCCAAATGCAAGTGCAATTGAACAGTCAAGACGTATTGGAGTGGCTTGGCCAGTATCACTATATACATGCAATGTACTATAGAGCTTAAATCATCTCTACACAAAACAGTCACAGTTGAAAGGTTTAAAAATATTTAATAAATAAAAGCACAATACAATACTTCTTACTACATAGTGCTAGTCAAGAGTTCAGAGATCACAGGGAAATACTTAAAATACAGTCAGACATCAATACAGAAAACTAATCTAATCCTCCTAGTTCCTAGCTATTATCCAAGAGAACACACAGTTCTAAAATAAATTTACATATAGAGCTAGAAAGTGCTGGTGATGTTGGATGTTCCCAGGACAAATGCTAAAATGCCCTCATTCTTTCTGCCCTTAAATTGATAACACAGTACTGCTGATTCATTTCAGATGACATCATTTCTTTCTGGTTCCCAGGCTAACAGAAACTCAGAGGTTAATAGCCTGATTTTGCAGATAGTCAGGAAGCCAGAGCAATAAAAAAATTATACATGTAAATTCTAGCCATCGACTGGCATCAAAACCATAGGCAGAATGCCTCCCTCTAGGCATCTCGGCTCAGAGTTTTAGATCAAAGAATTTCACAATGTTTGACGTATCAGCCTTCTTACAGCAGAGTGCATGGTTATATTTTTTCAGTTCAACATCCAATACAGACTTTTCACATTTAAGAGAATAAGTCTGTAGCTTACATCAATATTTACAAATGAAAGAATTTTCTACAAACTTCTGTCTAGCTCGACTGGCAGCTTTCACCTATCTTCACAGGGGAGGGGTCCTTAGTTTCCTTTTGGAACTTCTTCGCCATTGCTTTTTAAATGTTTGCTTATTTTGCTTTTTGAAAAAGGATGCAGTTGTAGCATTAAACCCTTGACAAATTTGGAAGACTGAAAAATTAATCTGCTTGCCTCTCCTATCGCACTTTAAGGCGGTTATTTATTTGCAAACTTTTACAAAAAGAGTTTTACCTTTTAGTCTTGAGTCATACACTTTACTATGTGCAAAGTACTTATTTCATAAGCAGCACTGGGAGACTGCCTATTTAAATTGCTAGATTAGTCTCCAAAAAGAAACATCAATTTTTATATATTTTTTTTATTTTTAATCAATTTCATGCACGCAGAACTCTGACATTACATAACTTAACAAATCATAACATTTTTAAATATTTTATGTCTTCTTAATCCTCGCTTAGAACTTCACGTGAACACTTGACAAATATGCCTTTTTAAAATGTTGACCACCTGTGCTTAAGATTTACGTGCCTGCAACTGTAGAACATTTGGTACTAGTACACACAGTCTCACAAACATCCTGGTAAAGACTCATCCCCCAGCCAGAGGAATTTTAATTAATCTGGTTCCCACGGATGTCGGACACCATTCACTAACTTTCAACTACAAACATAGTACAACATCCATTAACTCCTTCAGCACTTACTGCGTTTTCAACTGTCAGAACAATGAGAGAATACAATAAGATAGGTGAAATATAAAGCTACTACTTGCGTGAATCTATATGTTGTGTTATCATGCACCTGCTTTTTATTTCGCTTTTGATATAAACATATTAGACTCATTTGTGAAGAAACTGCAAGTTAATATGCATTTCGTGAAAAACAAACACGAGACTTAACCTTCCATAACAGTCCACCCTCTAAACACGGAGTCGTCATCATCATCATCATCATCTTTTGGCTTTTCCTGTTAGGGGTCGCCACAGCACATCATCTCTTTCCATTTCTTCCTATCCTCTGCATCTTGCTCCGTCACACCAACCGCCTGCATGTCCTCTCTCACCATGTCCATAAACCTTATCTTAGGCCTTCCTCTTACCTGGCAGCTCCATCCTTAGCAACTTTTCCCCCAATATACCCATCAACCCCCCCTCAGCACCTGTCCAAACCAACGCAATCTCGTCTCTCTTCCTTTGTCTCCAAACTGTCCAACATGAGCTGACCCTCTAATATACCAATTCTTAATCCTATCCATCCTAGTCACACAGAGTGCAAATCTTAACACCTTTAACTCTGCCACACCCAGCTCTGACTCCTGCCTTTTTGTCAATGCCACCGTCTCCAACCCATATAACATAGCTGATCTCACTACCCTCTTGAAGACCTTCCCTTTCACTCTTACTGGTACCAGTCTGTCACAAATCACTCCTGACGCTCTTCTCCACCCATTCCACCCTGCCTATACTCTCTTCACCCCTCTTCCACATTCACCATTACTCTGAACTGTTGATCCCAAGTACTTAAACTCGTCCACCTTTACCAACTCTACTCCCTGCATCCTCACCATTCCTCTACCCTCCCCTCTCATTTACACACATATATTGTCTTAACCCTGCTGACCTTCATTCCTCTGCTCCCTAGAGCACATCTCCACCTCTCCAGAGTCTCAACCCGATTCCTACTCTCACTACAGATCATAATGTCATCTGCAAACATCATAGTCCACAGGGCCTCCTGTCTGATCTCATCTGTCAACCTGTCCATCACCACTGCAAATAAAGAAAGGACTCAAGAGCTGATCCTTGATGCAATCCCACCTCCACCTTAAACGTATCTGTCACTCCCACTGCAGTCCTCACCACTGTCACACTACCCTCGTACATATCTTTTATCACTCTTACATACTTCTCTGCCACTCCCGACTTCCTCATACAATACCACAACTCTTCTCTAGGCACCTTGTCATATGCTTTCTCCAAGTCTACAAAGACACAATGCAACTCCTTCTGACCTTCTCTGTATTTCTCCAACAACACTCTCAGAGCAAACATTGCATCTGTAGTGCTCTTTCCTGGCATAAAACCATACTGCTGATCACTAATCATCACCTCCCTTCTTAACCTAGCTTCTACTACTCTTTCCCATAACTTCAAGCTGTGACTGATCAATTGAAGCCCTCTGTAGTTACTGCAGCTCTGCACATCACCCTTATTCTTAAAGACAGGTACCAAAACACTTTCTCCACTCCTCAGGCATCCTCTTGACTTTACAAAATTTCATTAAACAATCTAGTTAAAAATTCCACTGCCATTTCTCCTAAGCACCTCCATGCTTCCATTGGGATGTCATCTGGGCCAACAGCCTTTCCATTCTTCATCCTCTTCATAGCTGTCCTTACTGCCTCCTTGCTAATCTGTTTCACTTCCTGATTCACTATCCCCACGTCATCCAACCTTCTCTCTCTCTCATTCTCTTCATTCATCAGCCTCTCAAAATACTCTTTCCATCTACTCAACACACTCCCCTCTCTTGTGAGTACCTTTCCCTCACTATCCTTTATCACCCTTACTTGCTGCACATCTTTCCCAGCTCTGTCCTTTTCTCCCTCTTTAGTGTCCAATCTCTCATACAACTCTCCATACGCCTTATCCTTAGCTTTCGCCACCTCTCTTTGCCATGCGCCTCATGTCTACTTTCATCTCTGACAATCCCACTTCTTCGAAAGCCTCTTCCTCTGTATACTCTCCTGTACTTCCTCATTCCACCACCAGGTCTCCTTGTCCTCCATCCTCTGTCCAGATGTCACACCAAGCAACTTTCTAGCAGTCTCCCTTACTAGTTCTGCTGTAGTTACCCAGCTATTTGGTAACTCTCCACTGCTTCCCAGTGCCAGTCTTAACTCTTCCCTAAACTCCACTTCACAATCACCCTTTAACTTCCACCATTTAATCCTTGGCACTGCTTTCACACTCCTCCTCCACTTCTTGATCACAGTCATCCTACAGACCACCATTCTATGCTGCTTAACTACACTTTCCCCTGCCACCACTTTACAGTCTCCAATCTCCTTCAGACTGGCCCTCCTACATAGGATATAATCCACCTGTGTGCATCTTCCTCCACACTTGTAAGTCACCCTATGCTCCTCCCTCTTCTTAAAATACGTATTCACCACAGCCATGTCCATCCTTTTCACAAAATCCACAATCTGACCTTCTGCATTCCTCTCCTTAACACCATACCTACCCATCACGTCCTCATCCCCTCTGTTCACTTCACCAACATGCCCATTAAAGTCCACTCCAATCACTAGTCTCACCCTTGGGTACACTCACCACAACTTCATCCAACTCGCTCCAAAATTTCTCTCACCCATCACACACCCAACTTGTGGAGCATATGCCCTAACATTCATCATTACACCATCAATTTCGAGCTTCATAAACATCACTCTGTCAGACACTCTCTTCACGTCTAAAACACTCTTGGCATATTGTTCCTTTAGTATAACCCCTACCCCATTTCTCCTGCCATCCACACCATGATAGAACAATTTGAACCTGTTTTCTAAACACCTGGCCTAACTTCCCTTCCATCTGGTCTCTTGCACGCACAATATATCAACCTTCCTTCTCTCCATCATATCAGCTAGCTCTCTTCCTATACCAGTCATACTGCCAACATTCAAAGTTCCTACCCTCACTGCTACACTCCTAACCTTCCTATCTTCCTGCCTTCGGGCATGCCTTAACCCTCCTCTTCTCCTTCGGCCAACAGTAGCCCAATTTCCGCCAGCACCCTGTTGGCTAACAGTACTGGTGGCGGTCGTAGTTAACCCAGGCCTCAAATCGATATGGTATGGAAATATGAAATTTGTGCGCCATAAGTGATGTGGCAGAATTTTTACGCCGGATGCCCTTCCCGACGCAACCCTCCCCATTTATCCGGGCTTGGGACCGGCACAAAGAAATGCACTGGCTTGTGCATCCCCAGTGGCTGGGTTACCCTCTAACACCAAGTGTCATCCACAATTATATTTTGATTTTGTTTTAATTTTTTTAAATTATACTTGGACATCATAACCTTGAATAATGTATCATCATATGATTTTATAACTGGCATCGTGCAGGAGGGTGAAATTACGCATTTTGCAATTACAGAGTTTAGAACAGAAAATACTAAAGGTAAAGGAGTAACACCGATTATTGTTATGACATCTTGTAATACACTAGTTCCCAAGTTACCAAATGCACTGCCCAACCATCCAAAGTGTCCATTGTTTAGCTGTACTGTCCAGATCTTTGGCTCTTTGCTCCACGAAAATGGTCAACTTACTTTGTTTAGGATAGCCACTATCCTAACAAATTTTTAAGACGCATGACCCCCACTTCTTCCTGGCAGCAAGCATTATGTTGAATGCCAGCCGATTTTGTAATACCACAGTTCAAATTTGTCATTTTTCGATTTGCCATTCTGATATGATTTGAAGTATGGTTTGCTACCTCCTGAAGAATTTGAGAAAGCATGGCGATTTTGAACATTGTCCTTTGCATGCCATACCCAGGGGGGAAAAAAAAAAAAAAAAAAAGACTGAAAATATTTGCTCGTCCCAGTGAATTGCTCGTTTATTTTTCAGTCCGCCTGCTGGAGAGTTCTTGAAATGTTGAATAGCAGGAGTGAGACTACAACATTTAGACCAGTTTATATGCAACCATAGGTAGGCACGATTGCAAATGTATTTTCTATCATGCCCATTCCATGCCCCCAGTCATAGCTTTTTAAGTATAAAAAGAGTTCAACCCACTTTTACATGTAGTGCTATTGTATCATCTGCTGGTTTCTACTGGTACAGTCCCATTTTTCTATCTCATCTCCTAGCAGTACCGTCATTAATGTTGAATCACATACCAAGCTCCTAGGTGTAATTACTGATGACCAACTCTTTTTTTTTTTTTTTTTTACAAAAAAAAAAAATGACCAACTCAAATCTGACCTACACATCCATCATTGTATAACAAAAAAAAAAAAAAAAAAAAGACACCAAAAACTTGGCTTGTACAAAAATCCTTTTCACAGATTCTAGACTCTCCCTTGCTTATGCTTTTCTTCCTTGTCTTTATGGCTCTCTTAATTTACAACCCTCACTAAAAACTAAGCTAAACTTGCTTACAACAAAGTAGCTAGGTTAGCTGCAAAACAGCCCTATAAAATTCATCACAGTCTCTCTCAAATTTATAAACTGGTTGGAATTTTCACACCAGCTTTTAACTTACTCAACTATCATCCATAGTATTCTGAACAAACCTACTCCCTGCTCTAGTATATCCTCCCCTCTTTTCTTGCTCTACTCCTATTCAGACTCTTAGGAATTCTGATCAATCTCACAAACATTTACAAACCTGAAATGGCATATAGTTACGTAATTGTCCTCATTTGGAATAAACTACCATTCTCCATAAGAAATCTCTAACACTACTGAATTTAAAACAGCACTAAAATAAAATCTACGAAACTCTTGGATTTGCCCCTGCCAAAACCCTATCAAACTCTCTTCTCTCTATTATTCCTCTTCCTTCTCTTACCCTTGCACTTTTTTACCCAAGTACTTAGCTGTTTTGCTTCTTTCATATTAACTTCCTTTGTCTGTACATTAGTATTCTATTGCAGACTGACCAATATAGAACCTTAATTTTAAATGTTACAGTTTGTAGGTAATACTACTTCGGTATTTTACATTTGTCTGTATTGAAAGCTTTATATTTGTACAAAGCTGACTTTTACTATTTTGTATTACTTCTTTTTGTGGAGCTTTTCTTCCCGGTCCTTCGCTGAAAAAAGGCTCATGCTTAGTCAGACATTCCTGGTTGACATTTATTTGACACTTGTTAAATAAAAACATTTCTGGCATAACATGCGTCTCCACAATTTGTAGTTGCAAGCTGAAGAGACACAACCTCTGAAAAGTCAGTCATATGCCAAGTTAGATTAAAGTCACCAAATTTCTTTTTAAATGTCACTTGAGATATGCATGCGTAAATGGGCGTGCCTTCGTTGAATGTTGAACGTTGAGCTGGCACCTCAGCATTCGTGAAAATCTACTGCCAATCATTAGCGGACCGGAGTTCCGCTGTGGCGACCCCTAACCGGGAAAAGCCGAAAGACAACAACTTGAGATTTGCAGGGAATGGAATCACGGGAGTTCCTGCATTAACAACGTGATATATGCAAAAACACCCAACAATTTGTCACATTTAAGTCCACGGCATACTGTTGAAGAACTAACAGGAAACTTTTTTTAGCCAGTTTGTAAAAGGAAACAAAAACAAAGTAGCAGTACCCATTTGTCATTGGATTCATGAATGACTGTCATCTGAGTTTTTTTTCCCCCAATAATCTTCAATTGCCAGATGGTTTGTCCATCAGTCTTTTTTTGCTGACAAACATGATTCATCTGGGGCTTTCATACCACAATTATTTTCACAATGAGATGAATGAATCCAAGTTGGCAGTCCTGCACAGTGGATTGCAGTGAAGGTTGCAAGCAGAATCTGGAAAGGGCCTTTTTACTTTGGACTCAAACAGTTCTCTGGAAAGTTTCAACATAAACCCAATAACCAGGCCGCAGTTGGTGACAGGGCTGATCAGAAGGTGGAGGAAAAGCTTTTCGTACAGTTCTGTGGTACTGCTGCAAGCAATGAGCAGGTTTTGTGCAGTAAGACAATACAACATCATTTTTTAAGAGTTGATTTTTCATTTGACACAGGAGAAATAACTGGAAGGACTATGTGTCTCCCCATTAATATATCATAGGGGTTCAACATACTCCTCATACTCAGTGCTAAGGGAAGTGCCTCCAGCCATTTAAGGTTTGTTTTAGCATAAATCTTTGAAACTTTAAGGGACCTATTGACCTTCTCTATTAATCCAGATAACTGTGGATGATTGGGGCAGTGAAGACTTAGCTTAGTATTAAAAATCTTGTATAACTCCGTAATCAAGGAATTGCAAAATGTGTTCCATGATCACTACTGATACAAGGTACCACAAATCTAGGTATGAATTTAAAAAGTAATGTTTTAACAACTGTCACAAACTCTGCCTTATGACATGGGTAAGCTTTTACTCATGCAGAAAACATGCAAGCCACCACCAACTTAAATGGTAAATTATGGACCTTTGGCATCTGGACAAAGTCCAGCTGCACATTAACAAAAGATCCCCAAGGTGGTGGTAAGCATGCAGCTTTAACATTCAAATTTTTGTAACACTGTATGCTAAATGTAATGCACATTTAACAACATACTTAAGTATCAACGAGGAGACATGAGGGGTATATCAACTTTGGGTAATGATGTCTTATCTGCATGGGCTGGTAAATGATATGCCCTTAGCAGATAAGGCAGAAACGAGGCAGGCGCCACCAGTTGGCCTTCCAGATGTCGCCATAACCGATCAGTGAATTTACTGCATCAGTTTTTTAGGTCACCTCTGAACTTTTCCCTGTGATGATTCAGCTTGAAAAGTACTTTTCAATCATTACTTTGGGTCTTCCAAGAACATTGTGTGTAAATTTGCACAATGTCCTTTTACAACTTGCTTAGCAGCTTGGATTTGATAAATTATTTTTATTTGAAAACAGTATCTATACCCTTTTGATGGGCACTACATTCAACTACTGATAATTATTCAGATAACGAGAGAATTTAAGAGAGCATTTACAAAAAGAGAAGAAGTTTTAATCTGAGTTTTTGCAGAAGTTAAAAATCCTCTCAGTTTCCAAAGTTGCCCAAAATCATGTACTACACCAAAAGCATAGAGACTGTCAGCAAGATATTGGCAACTTTGTCTCTGGCTAACCCACAAGCCTTTTTAGTTCATAGATTAGTACTAGGCTAACTATCCTTGTGGACCACTTTAAGCGGAGCCAGTTACCCCATGCGAGAATCAAACCCTGCACCTTTTGTTTGTAAGGTAAACACCTTAACCATTATGCCAACCTCCCTCTTTTGTACGGCCACACACTCAGTTACCTGGGCAGAATGTATGGCCTCTAGTCTTTGTTGAAGCAAAACATTATTGGTGCAGACTGATATTTTTGCAACCAGATTTTCATTTTGATCTCTTTCACAGGAACCATTTAGAAATAGACCCAGTTCAGCGTTGGGTATAGGAGTGTCCTTAAAGTCATTTTTAGGAGAAAACAGATAGTCACAGACACAACACACACACAAAATCATGTTCTTTACCATCCTCAGCAGTAGCAACAAAGATGCAGGATTTAGAACAGAACAGTAGGAGAGAAATAGATGGATCAAAGAGAAGAGTAAGTTTATATTTAGACGTATAGTCATGGTTTTTTTTATTTTAAGTAAGACACTATACAGAATGAAGGATGGCTACTGTAAGATCATGCCCAAGCGCTACTGCTTGCCCAAGAGACTAGAATGGCAGCAGCAGCCACCACTGCTCTTAAACAAGGTGGAAATCCCTTTGCAACAGAATCAAGTGCTGTACTATAGGTGTCCCCATGTTTCTGTGCAAGCACTCCCTGAAAAAATCCATTTTATTAAAAAAAAAAATGGAAGTCTTTTCATAATCTGTAACCCTAAATCTGGGGCAATAGATGAAGCTTGCTTTAAATTTTGAAATTAATTTTCCTCTTTACTATCCCAAGGGAAGGGCTCTGGTGTATCCTGTTTTAAAAGATCTGTCAAAGGTTTAGCAATTTTTGCATAGTTAGAAATCCACTGTCTTCAGTATTCTGTCATACCTAAGCTGACGTTAAGTAGATGGACGTGGGGCTTTAGATATTCCATCAGTAGGAGATTACATCAGATAACCAAGATAACGCACCCGAGAGGACAACAGCTGTAACTTTCCTTTCAACACCTTAGGTCCTTTTTCTGCAAGGATAGTTAGATGTATTGTATCCTGCTGACACTGCTGAAAAGAATTGGATGTTATTAGTAAATCATCTAGATATTGCACTAACACAGATCCACCTGCAAATGTCATATCTTTAAAATCTTTTTTTAGAATTTGATAAAATAATGGAGAGTCAATGTATCCCTGTGATAACCATATCCGTGCATCATCCTGTCCCTGACATGTAAAGGCAAAAAGAAACAGACTTTCAGGGTGGATAGGTACAGAGACGACTGCAAACACAGATCTACCACAGACAAATATTTTGATGTAGGTGGTAGGTAACTAAGTATTGTTGCTTGATATGGAACCACAGGAAAAGCTGGTAATATTACATCGTTTACAGCCCTCAAATCTTGCAAAAACTTACAAGTATCCTTTTCTGGCTTTTTTACAGGGAGAATAGGAGTATTGCAAGGGCTTTTAGCTGGCACTGTTTCTTGTTGTACCAAGGACTGAATTACAGGTTTGAATTCCTGCTCCGTTTCTAGTTTCACTGGATAATGCAGAACTCTAGGGAAAGGTTTAGTTGGATTTAAATTTTAGTTTTACTGCTTCAGCATATGTTTATACACCTTCATTAGCATGTTTAGCCCATAAGTTAAGAGGTACCGGCTGCTGTTTGCCTTAACAGCTTTTGCAAAGGCTGCCAATAATTTTGGCTCCGATTCTGTTGGAACTTTTAAATACACCCCTTCAAGTGTACAGTAAACAGTATAACCCAGCTTGCATAATAGGTCTCTCCCTAGCAAATTTACCAGTGCAGTTGTATTCAAAAAGAATGCCTTTCTTTAATTGGTCCTAAAGAAATAGGTATAAGTTCTGAAACAGGATATGTAACAGTAGCAATTGTTACTCAAACTGCCTTTATGTTTTGATACTGGTATTGGACTGAGTTGACTTTTAAATACAGACCTAGTGAATCCAGTGTTCACCAGGAAAGGAATTTTTTTCTATTAGAGAGTCCCTTTTTATCTACTGACAGCAGAGGATTAAGATTTACTTCTGTTTTATTACTTTGACATGGTGTAATGATTCTTAACTCCTCCTGGTGGAGGAAATGCAGCATTGTTATAATTTGGCTGCCATTCAGTCTACGAATCTTTGATTCTCTGCATTTAATTCTGTGGGCATGTTTTTCTCCAATGTCCTGCTTCACCACAACTGAAGCAAGATCCATCAGATGAGGCAGGAGGGGCACTGCCAGCTCACTGCTGCCAACCAGCTGCATCTCGTTTCCCTTGACCAGCACTCTTATTAAATCCTCTATCTATTCCTTTTCCCCTTCCCCTGCCTCTGCTTGACCCCTTGAGCTTCTGTCTTATTTGCAAAGTTAACAGCTTATCCTCAGTATCCTTTCTCCATTCTTCCCGATACTCAGTATAGTGATTTGCAGCGCTTAGTAAGGACTCCAAGTCCTTTTCCTGCCAGTCTATAAGCACTTGCTTTATTTCATTTTGAACAGGGGCTTGCAGACCCTGCACAAAAGCAGCTGCAATAGCTCACTTAGCTTGTTCTTCTGATCTGGTATTTCTGATTGTCTAGCAAACGCTGCTTTAAGATGACTCAAATGATCTACAAGGGCTTCCCCTTTATTTTGCTTACATGCCTGCATCTTAGACCAATCTGTCCTAACTTGACACACTTCTACAGGATTTTATTAAACAATGTTGCCCTTTTGAGAATAAAATCTGTTTTTTCAGCCATTTTAAGTAACTGTTGTCTTATTTTCATCTAACGCGATTACCCAAGCAGCTGGTTTAAATCTGTCTCAGTAGAACAGCAAACATTTTATTATAGTTTTTAAATTTCTCCTTCAACCTTAATAGATATTCCCTACTATTTGGAAAACTTTTGGACATAAATATGCAAATCAGCAGGGAGTGCAAGGGGGATTAACAAGCTCTCCATTATTAGCCCCCAATACTTCTCCATGGGGTGCCAAAAGATCCTTGCCAGAGGCAACAACCTCTTATCCTACCTGGTCGTGTGAGCATGTGTGATGGGCTATGTGTGTATCAAATACTGGAGGAGGAGGAACAGGAGGAGAAGATGAAGACTTCCCAACTTGCAGATGCCCGTTCTGAAGAGGGTTAAACAGGGAACCAGGTTGAGATGCAACAGTACCACAATGACCTACTGTCTAATGGACAGTTGTCCAAAATGCAGGGGTTTGAGAACAGCAGAATCTTGTGCAGGAGCCATCCATACGGGTACACATGGGGTGGGGGTGCAGTAGCTACTGGAGAATTACCATCCTCTTAAGTCTTATAGCCGAGGGCTACCCAGCAGGGATAACCCACAAGTGATGAATGCAACAGTAAAACACGAAGAACATCAAATTATTCTCATTTATCATCTGCACTTTTGATTTAATATATCTGTACAAGTTGCCCCCCCCCCCCCCGTTCTTTTTGTGGTCTTTTTGTCTTTGTGGCTTTGAGTTGCCCACCTCTGGTATAAAGTTTATACTGGACACCCCCCCCCCCAAAATCACATTACATCAGCTCATTCTACTGTTAATAGTGAGAACTTAGCAAAGGCCCACTCCTTTAGCTTCTGCATACTGAATTACCTTCTGTCTCTTCAGTCTACTAAAAAAAAAAAAAAAAAAAAAAAAAAAAAAAAAAAAGTTTCCTGCCTTTCCTGGAACTAGTGTAGTCCAGATACAGATTTGCTGTATCCAAGAATTTTTGTAAGCTTCTGAACGGTGCTCTTCAATTTTTCTGCTAGTTCTCTGCTCTCCTGCATTTTTACTAGCTTATTAGTCTAGCACTTTACCAGACTTCTTGTAGCAATTATTGTAGCACACAACAGTGCTACCACCACTAAACAGCTCCAATATTTATTATTAAAGTCCACCCCTCCAGGCATGTCTAAAGGTTGGTTCCCTGTGCTTTCTCCTATTAGCCTGGTGAGCCTAGGCATCCTGAGGTAATGTAGCAACTGCCTCATGCACACTGACAACCCTCTCCTCTTACCTCCCAACACTCAGCCTTGCGAGAGATGCACATATATATCCAAACTGGAAGCCATGCACTCTGCAGCAAAGACTGGAATAGCTGGTCAGGAGGAGCAGGTCAACACTTGCACCACAACACGTGAACACATAGCCCTCCAGAAGACACACCAGCACTGCCTTCACATAAAAACACAAACCACACACCCACCTTCGCAGAGGCTCTCAAAGATCTACTCAAACGGCAGAGAACTCCAAAGCAGAAATGCACTCTACCACCACAACACAAATCATGAAACACAACTCTCCTAAATGGTGTGTCACTCAATCAAAGCTCCTAAGGCAAAACAGCATGCCCAACACACTAGTCATAGATGACTCTATAGTAAGGCACACTGATATCCCACTCACTAGGTTGAATAAGGAGAAAGTAACACTCCGCTGCCAGGATCCACCACATAACACACACACACACACACACACACACACACACACACACACACACACACACACACACACACACACACACACACACACACACACACACACACACACACACACACACACACACACACAGTTCCCTCAACAACAGGTACAAATATGACTCTGTCATTGTACATGTGGGTGTGAATGACCCGAGACGTACCTCCCTGGACTACATGAAGACAGACATGGAGGAGCTCTCGGATTATGTAGCCTAGACGGGTATGACCCTAGCCCTGAGAAGCCTCCTACCATCACCCAGAATGATACCACAGAACAAGCAGAAAATGATTGATTTCAACAAGTTTCTGGTGTCATTCTAAGGGAATCCAGTAACTGTCTGCCTGGGATGACATGACTGACAGACCTAGATGCTTTGCCAGGGATGGCCTGCATCCATCACCCCTGGGCTTCCGGATACTGGCCAAGGTGCTTGCCACCCCTACAGTGGCTTTTTCAGGCAGTGTTCCAAAGACCAAATTACCAATGTAAACAGCTACAAACAAATGAAATCTGAGGGTCATGCTGCCGAGTGCTAGAAGTCTAAATATTACAATGCACTTGCTCGAAGCACTCCTTAAATGGAGAACATAGACATTTGTGCTGTAACAGAGACCTGGTTCAAGGCAGCAGATATAGCCTGGTAGTGCAGGGGTGCTAACTCATTCCATACTTTTTGGCCCCAGAACTTGGGCCGAAGCACCAAAGGAGGTGTTGGTGTGTTTCCATAGTCAAAGGATGCACGCACCTCCAGACTGATAGCCCAACATGAAACAGCAGAGATACTTCAGGTGCAGCTAACATTGGGCAAGACAGCGATTCAGGTCGTAGCCTGCTATAGGTCCCCAACCATGACCCAAGACTCACACTCCACTTTCCTAAGCACCCTGGAGAATATCAGGGTCCAACCTAACACCCTCATACTGGGGCAAATTCAACTACACCTCTACTAACTGGGAAAACTACTCATGTACCAATACACTTGCCCAACGTTTCCTGGAATTCATTAATTCCAATGCCCTGGACCAGCTCATTCGTACCCCCACGAGAGGTAGCAACATCCTTGACCTGGGCATTAGTAAAATGGGTGACCATTGCTCTGTACCAATAGTCAATTCTTCACTGGTTAGATCCAACCACAAACTAAATCACCTTGGAAATCCAAATTCCTCCCCCCCCCCCACCCCAAAGGTAAACCACCATGAAAAAGTTCTCCAAAGCTAACTTTGGGCTCCTAAAAACAGAGGTGGCTAACTTCACAATACCCATGCAATTGGAGAATAGCTACATGACTGCCGAATCGTACACTAATGCCCTGTACGAACACTTACCCAATACAACCACGATGCTCTTCCCCAAAAAAGAGGAAGCCAATCTGGTGGTCCCCTGCCATAAACAAACTCAAACAGAAGGAGGAAACTGATGAGAAATAAGGTGACATCCCAAGACTAGAAAAAGTCCCTTACCAACCTTAACAAAAAGTTGAGATTCCTCATCAAATCCTCTAAAGCTAGCTATGAAAACAGAATTGCAGCAGATAGTAAAGACAACCACAAGGCCTTCTATATTTATGTAAAGAATCTCCACGGCAATACCCAGATTTGCTCGGAGCTGTTGCACAATGGCACTTCCTATACAGAGCCAACAGATATTGCCAATATACTGGCTGGCAGACAGATTCAGTGCCAACTTTACCCCTCTCCCCCACCAAAGGACGAATCACAATATCAGTAGATTGTCAAGCACCCAGTATTACTGCTGCACAGCTTAAAACAGCACTGTCCAAGGCCAAGAATACAGCTTCTATGGGACCTCACAATATCCCTGGCTGTGTTCTACATGAACTACAGAGAGTGAACTGGCACCTCACCTATGTGCCCTGTTCAATCACAGCCTCACCTCAGGCTTTGTCCCTACCGAATGGCACACTGCTACAGTCATCCCTCTCCACAAAGGAGGAGCGACTACAGACCATGGGAACTAACGCCCCATTAGCCGGAGACGTCAGATATGCAAAGCTATGGAACGCATCATCATGGACCGAATAAATAAAGATATAGGGAACTTCCAAACTCTGGATCCCACACAGTTTGGATTTGTGAAGGGTAGATCATGCCTGCTCAACCTGGTCGACTTCTTTGAGTCAGTCACCAGAGCTGTGGATGAAGGCAAGGTGGTTCATACATCCTACCTTGATCTGGCCAAGGCCTTTGATACCATTCCCCACTCAGGAATCATAGAAAAACTCACTAAGCTAGGCATCAACCCCTATAATCACTAGGTGGGTTGCAAACTGGCTCTCAGATGGCTACTTTCACAGTGTGGGTTCTGACTCCAAGTCAGACTGTCGACCAGTCACGAGTGGAGTCCCACGGGGTTCGGTCCTGGGTCCTCTCCTGTTTGGTATCTACTTCTTTGAAGTCCAGGCCAACACGAAGGGACTCTGGCTGACAAAGTTCGCAGAGGATTGCAAGTTGGGAGCCATAATTAACACCCCAAGTGATGTTGACAACCTACAGAAAGGCCTCACTGAGACCAATGACTAGTGTCAGAACCATAGCCTTAAGCTCAATGCCAAAAAATGTGTAGTCACCCCCTTTGGGAAAAACCCAGTTTCCATGAATTACCACATCAATGGTAGTCCAGTTCCCATGAATTACCAACATCAATGGTAGTCCACTGAACACAGAAGGCGTCATAAGAGATCTGGGAACACAGGTTGAGAGCAACCTCTCTTTTGACCACCACACTGCCACTGTGGTCTGAAAGTTTTTCTATGTGGCACATCTCATTACTAAGGGTTTTGCATCCAGGAAGAAAGAGGTCATTGTCTCCCTCTACTCTTCCCTCATTAGGCCAATCATAAGAGTACAATGCCCCATTTGGCATGTACCTCACTAGACATCTGCAACAACTGGAGAGGCCTCAAAAATACCTCACAAAGAGGATCTTAGGCCTTAAACACTTGTCCTATATGGACAGACTCAAAAAAAAACTATTCTCTGTCTCATATCACCTACTTAGAGGCAATCTCTGCTTTACTTACAAAGCAATGTCTAACCCAGCTCTGTTAGAAATGCTACATCTAAAAAAATCCCAATCCCTCCGCACTACACGCTCCAGAGACCTCAACCTCATTATCACAAACAAAACAAGCTCGAGGGACAGGATCATAACCCACAGACTGCCCATGCTATGGAACAGACTTCCCATACATATCAAGTGGAGTGTCTCACTGGCCCTCTTCAAGAGAAATCTTGATGAGTGGAAGGGAAATGGAAAATTCATCCCGGGGATCACTCCAGTGGCTCTACTTGACAGAGGCACTGGGAACCAAGGTCAGGTGGCACGATGCCGGGGTAATCCTATGGGCTAGGCTTGTAAAGGCTCCACAGCCATTAGGTTCACAAACCTCTTTTTTTACTCTTATTTACTGCCTTCTTAACCTCTTGCACCTGTTGTAGCAACTTATTAGTATCCTGTAATCCTCTTAATGCCGATTACTCTTTCCTTTTAAGAGCTTCAGTATGCCACAAATAAAATATTGCTCATAGTTTCCCTCGTTTTTCTTTTTTTCCAAAATAGCCTACAAATTCTCTAATTTACTCTATATAAAAGTTCCATTTAATGGCAATACTTCACCAGAGCAATTTTTGGTAAACTGAGACCACTCATTTAAATAATTACAACTTTCCTTTCTGCAAATTATAATAGATAAAATATACAGGCGCTCCCTTTACAGGGATTTGATCCTGCCTGTTTAACTTTGTTCCCATTTTCCCTATTCATACTTGCCTAGATCATCCTGATAATTCTGGAAAGAAAAAGTATTACATCAATTCACACACACTATTCAGGGCGGAAAGAGTAGGTATTCTGTCATTATGCAATGACAGAGAAAAGGTTTCCATCAGCCTTTTGCCAGAGCACTCCCTT
Organism: Protopterus annectens; assembly: GCF_019279795.1. Taxonomy (NCBI): domain Eukaryota; kingdom Metazoa; phylum Chordata; order Ceratodontiformes; family Protopteridae; genus Protopterus; species Protopterus annectens. Next base: position 347,715,461 of record NC_056748.1, on the reverse strand, counting down.
GCTTTTATCCCATCACAAGCTCAAAATTGACAGCTCTAGCATTGCTACTGGGATAATGGGGGAAATAGGTAGTGTATCCAGAACTGGCCACTCTTTCGGACCCTCAGGATACTTTCACAAAGTCACACCTATGTTCCAATCAGCTTTACTCTGTAGCATATCACCTACTCCAAGCTGATCTCTGCCTAACATATAAAGCTATGTCAAACCCAGAGCTGTTGGACATGCTACACCTAAATAAATCCCAATCCCTCCAAGCTACATGCTCTAGGAACCTAAACCTTGTCACCACAATAAACAGGACATGCTGGAGGGATAGATTCCTGTCCCAGAGACTTCCCATACCCTGGAACAAGCTACCCATCTATGTCAAGCAAAGTTCCTCATTAGCACTCTTCAAGAAAAATCTTGATGAGTGGATTGGAAAATAGGAAATACACCCCGGGGATCACTTCTGTGGCTCTGCTCGACAGGGGCACAGGAAAATAACTTTCTTGGGTGGCGTAAGCCAGGGAACCTTGTTGGCTAGGCTTACTTAGGCCCTTGGGCCGATAGCCTAGTACCTACCTCTGAACCTATGCTACTAGCCTCAAACTTCATTACCAGCACACCCATGTCCCAGTATGCTATAGGCTCATGAAATTGATTTAACTTTAACCTCTTTTTTCATTTCTCTCTTTTCACTCATACATTAAATGCAACACATATCTCTTGCCGTTTACCTTTTAGTCTTGAAGGTACAGCCTTCAACACAAGGCACCTCTTTTATTTTAGTCCTCCAATTATTACTTTACTTATTTCCAACAAGGAAACTCAGTCATTCAAGAAAAGTTATCCACTCTTCATTTTTCTAATTTCTACAAATCCATTTTCCCCACTTTTAGCCTAGCATGTTTGCACGGCCTGAATAGGTATCAGAGTCTGACTATTTCATACAAAGCCCTATGGAATTCACGCAAGAACTTTTTGTTTCTGAATAAAAAAAACTCCAGCTATACTTTGTGGCATATCGTCTACTCAAAGGCGATCTCTGCTTAACATACAAGGCCATGTCAAACACTGAGCTGTTGGACATGTTCCACTTAGAAATCCCAATCCCTCAGAGCCACACGTTCCAGGGATCTAAACCTTGTCATCACAATGAACAAAACATGCTGGAGGGTTAGGTTCCTGACCAAAAGACTCCCCATACATGTCAAGCAGAGCACCTCCTTGGCACTCTTCAAAAGGAACCTTGACAATTGGATGGGAGATAGGAAATTCACCCCAGGGATCACATCAGTCGCTCTGCTAGACAGGGGTCCAGGGAAGTAAATATTGCTGGAAAAAATATCCAGGGAATTGTTATGGCTAGGCTTGTATAGGCCCTAGGGCCGACAGCCTAGTACCAAACTATGAACCCTTGTAACTTATTCCACACTGCCCTGCAGCAATACCAAAGTTCAGAATTAGAGTCAAGGCACCAAATGTTAAAGTTCACAAATAACAGAGTTTCACCTTTTAGCCTTGAGTGAAGACTAATGCTTTAGGATGTGCAAAGTACTTGTTTATTCCATGAACAGCGTTCGGAGACTGCCTACTTAAATTCTCAGAACAGTCTCCAAGAATAAAGAAACCATTCAATTTTTATACTTTTTTTTTTAAATCTATTTTGTGCATGCAGAACTCTGATGTTGCACAGCTTTTAACAAATCCTACAATATTTTATGTCCTTGTGAACCTCGCTTTTGAAAATAAAGACCCACACATGCTTAATATTTATTGACCTGCAACAGTGTTAACATTTGATACCAGTACACACAATCTCAGACATCCTGGAAAAGACTCATCCCCCAGCCTGTGAAGGCCCGAGTAATATTCACCTGGTTCCACAGATAATCGGACAATTCACTAATTTCCATAACACCTTCAGCATTTTGCCTTCAACTGTCAGTACAAGAACAATACAATTGTAAGACACTTGAAATATAAAGCTAATACCTGTGTGAACCTATAATAATGAAGCTATTTTTTTATTTTGCTTTTGGCATACATATTAAACATTTGCTTTGTAAAAGTTAACATGCATTATGTAAGCTGCAACATCCTTGTTTTTTTTTTTTTTTTAAACAGCTTTACTGAGTATCTCTTAAGATATTAGGCACATAACAGAAAAATTATGCAAACATTTTTTTCATTTACATACATTACATAATTTTTACAACGCTTGCTGGTCCAATATTACATAAATTGCTCAATTCCCGTTTCACTCTTCCAACCTGCGCTGAAGCAAAATACTGGGTTGATTAGGAAAGCTGATTAGTAATAATGTGTTTATTTCCTTTTAATGACTTCTTGGGAAGACAGCAGTATTTTCTTTGTTTTGATTTTTTTTCCAATTCAGCAAGAACTGCTTGTATGGTTGCTAGGTTTGGAATAAATTAAGAGCATGATATTCTACAATCTAATTCAGCTATTTTTCTGCAAAAACAACAAAAAAAAGTTAAATACTTCAGTTTACTAAATGTAATGACCAAATTTTATTAGTCTAAAATAAGCAAATTCCTTTTGCACAAGAAAATCTAGTACTTATAAATTTTAAATTTCACAACATTAACTATTTTTCACTGTCAACACTTGGTCATGGATGATTGTTACAATGGTTAACACTTGACACTTAAAAAAAAAATAAATAAAAAAAACTGTGCACCTGACTTTTCCAATTAATAATGTTTAAGTAACCAGTGAAATATTCCGCCTAAAAAAACAAAAACCAAGTGACAAATTACTAAATGTCACTAAATGATCTAGTGGCATACAAGGACAATGCTCGACTATGGCATGGGTGACCAGAGCTCGATTAGCAGTTTGTGAACCGAGTGTCAGGGAGGGATAGGCATGCTCATACTGAATGCGTGGGGGGGGGGGGCTATACATTTGATAATGTTCCCAAAGGGGAAGCATGATCCAAAGTGTAGAGATGCTCCCAGATATATAGTCTATGAGCAGGGGGGGAGGGGCAGGAAGTGAATAAAAAAAGCCCCAAAACAGGTGCAAAGATGGCTAATCCCCCAGGACATCCTAAGGATCTACAACCAGCTCTAGTAATATCAGTCGATGCATGGGGGAGGTGTATGGAAGAAATTAAATCACTGGGGGAGCCAGGACAGTAAAATGAGGTCAAAGGGACCAAAAAAGTAACTACCACCACAAACATGGTCTTGCTCAGCTAAGAAAATCTCCCAACAAGCACTGAGCATGTTCTTTTAATATAGTTCTTAATGCATACAAATACTCTCAAATACAGTACACTGCAACTTAAGACATGAGAATTTTTTTACTTGGGAAAGGGAAAATTATGTACATGTAGTTATCTTTCATACTGGTGGCATGGTGTCACAAGAACCAAATGCCAAGAAATATTCAAAAAGTCACCTAAGGAGTATGATGTGCCTAACACAAAAGAGCCATACAAACTACACTGCAGATAGCGGACATCCCACTGGGATGCAGGGTCAATGCAGATTTTTGGAACCGCACCTATAGTTCCATAGTGTTATTCTCAGAAATGCCATTACCAGCAGGCCTCGCTTGCTCAGTCACTGCATCCATTAAATTATACATCTTTCATTAAAACCATCTGTTGTGCAGTCTCCAAACTCTGGTCTCAAGGTATGAAATAAGTAAACTGGTACATTTCCTAATTAGAAAGAGCTGAGCTTCATACAATTCCAGGAATATGAAGAAAAAAAACATACAGCAGACTTCAATGACCACCAAACCTAAATGGCAACAAGCTGGGAAAAAAATACTAAAAATCAAACTGCATGCTACACAAAGTACAGTTTTGTACCTACCATAAATGTAGATGTTCGAAGATCCACATTGCTGCAGTCCTAACACTTGGGTAGTCCGCTGTCCCAGTCAGCCCGAATACCAAAGTATAAGGCTGACGTCGGTCAAGGCGCATTAGTCTGACGTCAGGGTACAAATGCGCATGACCGACGTCATATCCTCAGTCTTTTCTTGCCCCAGATGTCAGAAGACCCTAACAAGATAAGGCCAAAACCAAAAAACACCAAACACTCCTGTACCAAATATATATCCAATATATACAAATTTACAAAAGTACAACCCCACCCACACAACCACCCCTAAACACAGAGGGGAAGGAGGGAGGGTAAATTGGACTGCAGCAATGTGGATCTTCGAACATCTACATTTATGGTAGGTACAAAACTGTACTATGTTCTTCACCCCACATTGCTGCAGTCCTAACACTTGGGTAGAATCCCAAAGCAGAGGTAAGGGAGGCTGGCAAATCATAAAGCAGCAGGAGCTGTCAACATGCCCTGCAAAATAGCCGTGGCAAAACCAGCCCTAGATTTAGAGTAGAGAGGAAGGTGGTAATGCTTAGAGAAAGTATGCACTGAACTCCAAGTAGCTGCCTCCAAAATATCCTTAGTTGCCACCCCTTAGAAATGCTGTTGAAGTGGCAGTAGCCCTAGTGGAATGAGGCCTAATCCCAGCTGGAATCTCCTTGCCATGATGGGAATAACAAAATGCAATGCAAAACCCAATCCACTTAGAAATAGTTTGTTTTGACACAGGCTTGCCCTGAGAACTCAAAGCAAAAGAAACAAACAACTGCTGAGACTGCCTAAAATCCTTAGTCCTGCTTAAATAATAGCGCAACTGCCTGTGTACATCTAAAGTGTGCAAAATCTTTTCCCCCTTATTTTGGGGATCTGCATAAAAAGTAGGCAAATGAATAGTTTGGTTTAAAGCCACGCTAGAAACCACCTTAGGCATAAAGGAAGGATTAGTACGTAATGATACCCTATCCTTATGGAAAATCAAAAAAGGCTCAACCGCCATAAGGGCCTGCAATTCAGAAACCCTTCTTGCAGAAGTAATGGCCAACAAAAAAGCAGTCTTCCATGACAAGTATTTCAATTCAGCAGTAGCCAAGAGGCTCAAAAGGTTGTAGAGTAAGTTTCTCCAACACAAAATTGAGATCCCAAGCAGGAGTAGGAGCTCTACGTGGGGTCTTATATTCTTTGCCCTCTAAGAAATTGCTTGAACAAAGGATGAGAAAACAATGGTGGGTCACAATCATAGTGAGCTGAAATTGCTGCAGCATGAATCTTAATGGAAGAGAAAGACAAACCTTTGTCCAATAACTCAGTAAGATATTGAAGAGCCACACTCAAATTAGGCTCAGAAACCTCCAAATCCTTTGCTGCACTCCAAAATAAAAATCTCTTCCATTTTTCTGTACACTTTCCTTGTACTAGGTCTTCTGGCTTCCATAATCACATTCAAAACTTGTTGAGGAAGTTGAGACCTGCTGTGGTTCAAAACAGAATATGCCAGGCTGTTAGATGAAGAGAGTGAAGCTTGACATTGAGTAGATGACCGTCCCTCTGAGACAATAGGTGTGGAATCAAAGGTAAAGGCCATGGAGGCTTCCTTACCAGACTCCTCAGTAATGGGTACCAGTGTTGCGAGGCCAATCTGGAGCTATTAAAATCATCCTTGGCTTGTCTTGTCTGACCTTTAGGAGTACCTTTGGGAGGAGAGGCAGAGGTGGAAAGGCATACACATGAAGATTTTTCCAACTGAAAGAAAGAGCATCCACTTTCCAAGCTGTGTGATGAAACCTTTTCGTGCAAAACTTTGGCAGCTGGTGGTTTAGTGGAGAAGCAAACAGATCTATGTCTGGAGTTCCCCATGACACTGTCAATTTCCGAAATACATGAAGATCCAGTTTCCACTCGTGGGGATCCATGATTTGCCTGCTTAACACATCTGCTAAGGAGTTCTGTGCTCCGGCAGAAACCTTGCCTGAAGATTTAGTTGCAAGCTGAGCGCAGTCTCCCACAAAATCATTGCTTGCCTGCATAGAGGATAAGAATGTGTTCCCCCTTGTTTGTTGATGTACCACATGACAGTTGTGTTGTCTGTTAGAATCAACACCTGCCCTGGAAGAAGTAACTCCTTGAAAGCCATTAATGCAAACTGGACTGCTAACATCTCCTTCATGTTGATATGTAGATGCTGTAGTCTGGCAGGCCACTTGTCTTGTATCCACTTTCCATTCAGATGAGCTCCCCAAGCTATGTCTGAGGCATCTGTCGTTAGAATCTGACTCGCCTCTGGCCGGGTCACAGAGAGTCCCTTGTTTAGGTGACATTCCTGAGCCCACCACAAAAATTCCTTTTGAATGCAAGGTATTATTTGAATGACAGTGTCCAAATCCTGGCAGTGCTGTGTCCATACATTTTGAGATACCATTGCAGCTTCCTCATATGCAGTTTGGCATTGGGAAGCACCAGAATACAAGATGCCATGAACCCTAAGGCTTGAAGGACTGTCCTTGCAGTCAGCCCGGACTGAAGAGATAGTTGATGGAAGTAAAGGGAAAGATTCTTTTGTTTGTCCGGGGTTAAAAGGCCATCTGGGTTGCTGTATTCAGTCTCACACCCAGAAAGCACATGTCTTGAGAGGGTACTAGACTGGACTTTATTTCGTTCACAGAATACCCCAGGCATCTTAGCACTGCTATCACATATTCCAAATGCTGAAAAAGGTCTTCCTTTTCTTGAGCCAGAATCAGGCAGTCGTCCAAGTAAGGATAGATTTGTATTCCTTTTAGCCTGAAGTAAGCTATCACTGGAGCCAGAACTTTTGTGAATACTCTGGGCGCAGTAGATAAGCCAAAGGGCAATGCAGAGAACTGATAATGGGAATTCCCAGCTCGAAAACGCAGATACTTCCTGCAACTTAGCCTGATAGGCACATGAAGGTAAGCCTCCTTGAGATCTAAAGTTACCATCCAGTGATCTTTGCCCAGCAGAGGTAAAAGCTGTTGTAACGTCAACATTTTGAACTTGGGAATGTCCAGATAAGTGTTGAGGATAGATAAATCCAAAATTGGTCTCCACGTGTTCCCCTTTTTTGGTACTAGGAACAGGCGAGAATAAAATCCTAGGCCCCTTTCTGGCACAGGAACCGGCTGAATGGCCCCTATTTGGAGTAACAGAGAAATTTGCTTGTGGGCCTCTTTTCTTTGTAGAGGAGGAATGTCTGGCATGCCTTTGAAAGGAGGCAAGGTATGGAAATAAAACCTGTAACCTTGGTGAATGATATCCAATACCCATCTGTCTTGGGTAATTAAACTCCAATTTTCTTTGAAAAGCGCCAGCCTTCCCCCCCAAAGGTGCTGCCAGACGAGTAGGCTCTGGCAGCTGAAAAGGCAGGTCATTGGGTCTGCTTACGAAAGGACTGACTCCTGCCCTCACCAGAAGACTGAGCAGGTGAACTCCCTGTTCTAGGCCTAAAAGAACCTTGAGCTCTGCCCCTACCACGTCTAGACCTACCCCTAGACTGGGAATCATAAGAAGGGTATGTCCACCCCTTAGTAGGCCAATTTCTACTAAACTTCGGAGGCTGGACCTGCAAAAAATCTTTAACAGTCTGCATAGACTTAGCCTTGTCCTCCATTTTCTTTAAAACTGCTTCCACAGGCGAACCAAACAACACATCAGACTGTAACGGAGCATCCAAAATCCTTGTCTTAACATGCTCAGCTAAATTCTGATCCCTCAGCCAGGCGTGCCTGAAGAACAGAACCAGTGGCAGCCACCCTCGAAGAGGCCTGTACAGCATCAAAACCACATTGCAAGGAATGCTTACCCACCTGTTCAGAAACATGTACTAAATCCTGCAACTCTTTACACTCAATACCTTCCGCCAGAGCATCCACCTTAGACTTCAATTGAGAAAGGAGATCATTTTGGTATTTTAACATGTGGAACTGACAATTCAAAGCCCTCATGGCTAAAGTGGAAGAAGTATAAACCTTCTTTCCCCATCTATCCAAAGCCCTTGCCTCTTTATCAGGAGGAACAGGATTTTTAACAACAGAAGCCTTAACACCTTTAGGCCCCTGAGAAACAGTTTCTGGGTCTGCCCTAGGACTCTTAAAAAGATACTTAGGAGCTTCCGGCACCCTATAATACCTATCTGGTTTAACTGGGGCAGGAGGCAAAGAATCAGGGTTCAGGGAAGCCTCTGCAAAAACATCTTGCACCACATCCAGAACAGGAGGTATAGCTAAAGGCCTATGCTGGGGTAGAAACAAAAATTCCCTAAGCCTCTTCCTGGAATCAGAGAAATCTTGACCTTCCCATTTAAAATGCTCCCTCATGGAATGAAGAGTTTCTGAAAAAGAAAAATCCTCAGGAGGAGAAGCCGAAGGAGTAGAATCATCTACATCAGAATCAGAATAAGGAGGATACTCCTGTTAGTCTTCAGCCGAAGACTCAGAAGCCTCCGAGCACTGCTCAAAACTCTCAAGCTCAGGTTCCACCCTAGGCCTCTTATCAGGTGGGGGCATAGAACCTCTAATCATAGTAATCAAATCTTCTGCCATTTTAAGCATATGTTTCTTAGGCAGAGACCCTGAAGAACTAGGAGAGACACCCACTGAAGTTAAACCTGGCCTGCCTCTCGAAGAAGCCTTGGAAACAGAAGGGGAGGGCCTAACCACCTTAGGAAGGGAGGGGAGAACAGCTACCTGAGAAGCCCCTTCAGCCTGGCCTACCTCCTGAGGGGACACATCTTGTAACAGTAAAGTCTCTCCCTGAGACTCCAAAAAAACTTCTGGCAGAACCTCCGGCTCCACCGAGCCTTCTAAAGAACCGACGTCCGGGACAGACGGTTCTTCCAACCTAAACTTTGCTGCTTTGTCCTTGCGCTTTTAGGCGAAGCGGCCGGAGCATCCGACGGCATTTTATAATTACAACGCTTCCCAAAAACTAACCTGGCACAGTCTAATCTTCTCTTTATAGTGCGTTTGTTAAATCTAGCACAAGAGCGACATCCAACAACGTCGTGCTCAGGCCCTAAGCAAGGTATACACAAGGTATGGTAATCCCTATGAGGTATCTGTTTCCCACAAGAAATACAGTTATTCACTTTTTCTGACATCCGGTTAAATACTGAGGCAAGAAAAAAACCAAAATATTCCCCAACGGGGTACTTAGCCAACTTTGATTCGGTCTGAAACTCCGACTTCAGAAAATTTCAGAACGCCAACCTGCACTCGCAATACTGCTTCTGCATCGGACCATGCGGCAAAAAAGACTGAGGATATGACGTCGGTCATGCGCATTTGTACCCTGACGTCAGACTAATGCGCCTTGACCGACGTCAGCCTTATACTTTGGTATTCGGGCCGACTGGGACAGCGGACTACCCAAGTGTTAGGACTGCAGCAATGTGGGATGAAGAACATCCTAAAAACAACACACACAATCAGTAAATCAAAAATATATTAAAAAGACTACACAAACTAGAATTAGGGAAATTGTTAAACAAAACATTAGTGGCTACTCATTTATCAGGTCTTTGCTTACCCAATTTGTAGCACCACCGTTATGAAGCTTATCTTGGAAAAATTCAATAACTTTCTTCTCCCACTCAAGATTTACAGAGTTCTGGACTACAAAGAAAAAAAAATATATAAGACAATGCTATTCCCCCTTTGGTACTCAATTTTCATATACTTTAGGTGTCAACATACTTAATAAAAAAAAGACAGCAAAATCCCCAGCAAGACCACTACAGCACATTCTGAGTGAGCAAAATTGTCAAACATTTTGCTACAAACACTATCAAAACCTACAAGCTATTACGCACTGCTTGACCACAAGAAGCTAGGACAGTCCCTATCAACTGAACCTTCCAGTTTGTTAAAGGCAAGTGAGCAGTCAAAGTTAACACAAGTGAATTTAAACCTCAAGAATTTTATTTACCAAACTTTTTATGCAGACTACATTTGTGATGCAAATGAGGAAAAGTACAGTTTGTAAGTAAGCTTACAATAACAGATGTTCAAATGATCTCTGCTGTTGTAGCAGAAGCTATGAGTAATGGTTTCCTTCATCATTGCTACTTCCCTACCACCGGACATCTTTAAAATACAGATTCCTGTACTTAGTTATGCTACTCTTCAGCTTATTCTTTTCCTCCCACTGTGCCATCTTTCTTCCTACCATGACTCAATAATATATCTCAACATCTCTCCATGTTTGTTCCAACCACATATCCATACTTCTTTACACACCCCACGGAATGCACTAAATCTATTTAATAATGCCCCTTACCTTTACTCCACATACAGGCTGATCATTTTGATTTGAGCTGAAGAGTAATTGAAGTGCAAGAATCCTCTCCAAAAGGCAAGTATGCATAATACTCCAATATACTTAAATCCTTACAGGCGGATATACACATCCTAATCCTGGCCCCACCTATCACAGTGAACACAAAGATGATTCTCTTCTACATACTTCTGTAACCCAACAGCAGTCAATCCCCAGCCTTGGTAATCTAATTTTTGTTGCAATAAATCTTAAAAATACAAGAAATGCAACTGTTGAACTACATGCCTGGATTACCAAACACAAGCCTGATATTCTTGCTTTAGCTCAAACCTGGCTTAAAACCAGCATATAGGGCTCCAAAGTTATACCTCCTGGCTACAATATCCATAATGACCGTATAAAAAGAGGGAAGGTGGTGGTGGTATTGCTTTAGTATTTCACAATACCTACCATACTTCCCTTGAGTTACTAGGTGATGTGAATGTCAATTGGTTGGGCAAACTAACTCTCCTACATCTAGCATGAACTTAGATATCTGTTTTCACACAACTAATTAATAGCCTCACACATTACAACAAGTGTCAAGTCAATTTTTACACAAAGACAACTGGAGTCCCACATTTTTCAACGACCTGAATAATAATCGAAAGTGCTTATCGTTTGACAAGGAAGGGACCATTTTTATGGTGTTGAATTTTAACTTTGGTGACATTAAAACTTGTTTTTAACGGACCATTAGGATCTACATCGTGAATAGAACCTTGCTAACCCACAGGTTCTGTATTCAGCTTTACGATACATTTTCTGTAGCAGCCATGGCCGTATTTTCTGCAGTTTGTTTTTAACTATGAACCTATGTATCCAGCTATCTTCTGAATATTCTTTCCTGGGGGGATAAAATCATTTTTGATGCAAAACACGCTAAGGAGGAAATACAAAAGTTTGTCCAACAAAAAATGAGCTGTGAAACAGCAGAGATTCTGCTTCTTGTTCTTGTAAAAGAAGACCAGGCAGAGACTCTGCCAGTGAAACCTTTTCCAGTGTTTCAATGGAAAATGCTTGAGAAACATAAAAAGAAGCACAAAAAGTTGACTAGAAGAACCAAGAGTATGTTGGAAAGGAAGAAGATACTGGACTTGGAACATAGAGATAAACAGGCATAAAACTATCAATTTGGAAATGGACAAATACATGTGGGATTATAAAATATTAATATTTGTATAACATGACAGAAAAAAAAAAACTGGAAATATTGGTCTTTTTTGACTTCATTAAACTTGTTGTGGACTCTAAAGCATATGCCCTGCTTCATGTCATTAATATATGGAGGAAACCTTAAGAAAGGGGAAAAGGAAGGAAAGAATTAAGTAAAACAATCTTAACAGAAATACCTGGGACAAAGAAAAAAGAGAGAAATACTTATATTAATTGCAAGAGGAGCACCAATAGGTGATAGATGAACAAGGATTAAAAAAAGGGAATGGTAGAAATGTATTACTAAGGGGTTACTGGCATGGGAGGAGCCTTACACTGGCACGTACTTGTATGCCACCTAAAACTGGTATAATGGAGCTTAAGCGAATTCTAGGAGAAATAAAATCAGATTTCAGAGGTAGGTGGGGACTGGAATTTGATTTGCAGCAGGGAAGATGCTTCTCAGGGGGGCCAGAAGGGAAAATATAAAAAAAGAAGGGTAGATTTAAGAAATTTATGAAAATATTTGGCATGGAAGATGTGAATTCAGTAGTAGGAGTTCAAGCGAAATGTACACATTCCCCAAGATACAAAACCTAGGCTAGGCAGAAAAAGAAGTTGTGCACTTACCATAACGTTCCATGTTTGTAGTCCATCTCTCACCTACATTCTTTGCTGGATGGGTTCAGAGCAGATTCTTGGCTCAGACTTTGCCGATACTAACGTTAGAGAGCTTTTACTGGCTCGAAGCTAACCCCTATTCCATGGTGCCTCACGGCAATTCCCTAGATCTTGTTGCAAGAAAGTAAATAGGTACATAATAGTCAGTAAACTATCAATAACTATGCACATACAAAACAGCATACTCTATTACTATCCATGCCAAGTGGACGGACAACTACAACCAGGTCAGACAGCATAATGGATAATCCACCAGTTCCTCCAGGAAACGGGAAGGGGGAAGGAGGGTGGGACGCAAGAATGTAGGCGAGATGGACTACAAACATGGAACGTTATGGTAAATACATAACTTCTTTATGTTATGTAGTCCCATCTCGCCATAATTCTTGCTGAATGGGACAGCGTTCCTAGCACCTTTATCCCAGGTGGCTCAAGCGAAGAGAGACTTCAGCACAGTGGACCCAAAAGGATGACCCGTCCCAGGAGGCCAAATCCAATCTGTAATGAGTGACAGAAGTACGAGGTCTTGCCCAAGTAGCTGCTGCACAAATGGTCATCAATAGGGAGTTTTGATCTAAAAGCATATAAAAATTGATACTGCTCTGGTTGAATGGCCTTTTACTTTGGCTGGTAATTGTTTGCCAGAAGTTTTATAAGCAAATGAAATTGAGTCTGAAAGCCATTTAGACAAATTGACCTTGGAAACAGGCAAGCCTTTATTTTTGTCTGAAAAGGAAACAATATGTCTGATTTTCGAAATTCTTTAGTCCTGTGCAGGTAAAACCTGAGAATTCTGTGGACATCCATTCGGTGGTCTGTATTCTGATTTAATAGTATGATTTGGGAAGAAAACTGGCAATTCGATAGATGTGTTGAGATTATGCTCTGCGCAATACCTTAGGAAGAAAGGAAGGATTGGTTCTAAGTGACAGGACTATCCTTGTGGAAGACGATGTGAGCAGGTTGAATGGTGAGGGTTTGCAATTCTGAATCTCTCCTAGCAAATGTTATAGCCACTAAGAACAATGTCTTCCAAGACAATAATTTCAGCTCAGATGAAGAAGACTGTTCAAAAGGTGGAGAAATTAAAAATGTAAGAACTATGTTTAGGTCCCAGGGCTCCGGTGGTTGCCTGATTGGAGGTCTGAGAAGGACTCCTTTCAAAACGGTTTTGCATATAAAAAAAAAAAAAAGTGGAACATGATTGGATTTCCCATGTAGCCAAAATGATCAATTAGAGATGGCAGCTAACTGAACTCAGACAGTAGCAGCTGCAGCTCCTTCTTGAAAAATGGATGCCAGAAGGACAGGATAGACTCTATAGGAGCAGAGTGGGGATCTATGCCTTGGTTTGCTGCCAAATTTAGAACCTTTTCCATTTACTGGAATAGAATTTCCTGGTTGAAGGTTTGTGTGAAGAAATCAGAATGTGTTTGATTGTAGGGGAAAAGTGAAACACCTGGCTATTTGTGGAACTGGAGCAGCCATGCTGTCAATTTCAGGGTTTGGATACTAAGATGGAACTGCCCCGACCAATGAATCAGGAGGTCTGAAGATGGTTCCAGAATCCATGGCTCCTCCAAGAGATAGGATCACAGGAAGTGGAACCAGACTTGGCAAGGTCAGTAAGGAGCAAGGAGGTTCAGGGTACTCTCTTCAAATATTTTGCTTTCTGAATCACTTTTGGTATGAGAGGAAAGGGCGGAAAAGCATAAATGAGTACCGGAAGCCAACTGTGGACCAGAGCATCCCTGGGTGACATCCCCAGATGTGGAATTAGGGCAAAGTAGCTGCTGCATTTGGTGTTCATGTACGTGGCAAATAGGTCCATTTGCAAAAAATCTCTTCCGCAACTTCTGAATTCAGGGACTACTCGTGAGGCATCAGAATTGCTTGACTGAGTTTGCCTGTATCACACTGGACTTCCCCGGGATGTGTGTTGCTACCAGAAAGTGTTGTGTCCATCGCCCATTTCCATACTCTTAGAGCCTCTTGACAGAGTGGGTATGATTTGGTTCCCCCTTGCTTGTTTATATAAAACACTACCAACATGTTGTCTGAATCGCAATTGTCCAGGTGGGAAGAGAACTGAAGTGCTTGCAACGCATATGGCGCCGCTCATCTCCAGAACATTTATGTGCAAGTGGTTCTTGTGATCCTGCCATGTACCTTGCACTGTCGTTCCCAGATAATGCCCCCCCAACCTATCTGGGAAGCGTCTGTGGTAAATACTGCATTTTGTTGAGTAGGAGCAAGTGGGCGACCTAGATAAAGTTGATCTGTACGTAACCACCATGTTGGATCCTTCTTGCAGCAGTCTGCGACGAGTATTTGGTGAGACGGGGAGATCCTGCATTGACCACTGGGCAAATAGTAGCCACTGAAGTACTCATGTGCAAACTGGCTAAGGGAACTAAGAGAATAGTAGAAGCCATACTCCCCAAGAAGGACTATCCTGGCCTGTACTTTCTTCAGCAAGGATTTGACTTGGTTGTGCAACGATTCTATCCTTTCTGTCAGTTTTGCTGTCATGGTGGTGGAGTCCATTTCTGAGCCGAAGAATACAATGCGCTGCGATGGAGATAAGGCTGATTGTCCTTGCGCACCAGATTAGGCATTGCAATAAACCTAAAAGCAGAGTCTCATCCCTGGTTCTGATTAGTTGGTGCTTGGTGGTAGCAGTGAGGAACCAGTTGTCTAGGTACAGAAACACCTGGAATCCTTGATGTCTCAGGTGAGTCATTACCACTGCCATGCATTTGAACACTCTGGGGGCTGTAGTGAGGCCAAAGGGCAGTGTTCAAAATTGAAAATGACTGCCTCCCAGCTGAAAGCATAGGTGTCTTCTGGAGCGCCTGTCCATTTCAAAGTAGTAGTACGCATCCTGAAGATCTATAGAGCACATCCAATTGTCTTTCCCGATAAAGGGAAATATCGACTGCAGAGTGATCATACAGACCTTAGATTTCTTTACAGACTTGTTGAGTTTGCTGAGATCTAGAATTCATCTCCAGTCCCCTGTCTTTTTTGGAACTAAAAAGAATCGTAAGTTCTGGATCCTATTTGCTCTGTGGGGACTTCTTGGATGACTTTTTGGAGCAACGAGATGACCTCTGATATTGCACAGTCTAATTGAATGAAACTCTGGTAGAGACCGGTTTACCAGGGGATTGGAAACAAAGGGAATAAGGTAACCTCAGGATATTATGGTTTGTACCAAACGATCTTGGGAAATATGTAGCCAGGCGCTTGGGGGGTAATCTTTCACTATACCCAACTGCCTCCAGAGACAGAGTCTGGCAACCCCTCAGGGGCGATGGAAAGGACGATCTCCCTGATGTTGTGGATCTCCTCTGCCGCGAGGGCGGTGCTTTCCATTATATCCTCTCCCCCTCTGCCTCTAGGGAAGGGTTGACCTGGTGCCCGAGGGAAACCTTTTTGGGATTTACAGAACCACATTTTCCCTCCTGTTTGACCCTTGGGATAGGGTCTAGAAGAAAGAGAGAAACTGACTCAGACAGCAGATAAGGTTTCTCCTTCCTGCTCGCACCTAGCCAGTCTCTTTTACCTGCGGTCAAAAACAGTTGAACCATCAAAAGGGACATTGGTAAAGAAAGACAAGGATTCTGTGAAGTTACACAGATGCATCCAGGAATGTCTCCTATGAGAAATTCCTGCTGCGACTGCCCTACTAACTCATTCAGCTGCATAGGAAATCAGCCTCATAGAAGAGTTAGTTATAGATCTAAGGATGGAGAGCTGTGCAAATACCTTGTCCATAGATCCCGAAGCTACTGAACCCTGAAGGGCGTCTTCCAACTCCTTCAGGAGATCCCTTTGAAGTCTGGTAAAATGGGACAGGTAATTCAGCGATCGTAAGCTAAATGCCGCTGAAGAGAGGGTACGCTTTCCGTACCTATCCATTGTCATGGACTCTTATTAGGAGGATGGATATTATAAGAAGTCTCTGACAACTCTTTGTGGCTGCTGCTATCACCATAGCATCCATAGGAACTCCATTAGAAAGAAAGGACTTATCTTCTGGAGCAGTCATAAACTTGTTTGGCCTCCTCGTAATAGGTTCCACTGTCTGGGGAGGTGCAGGCTTTCCGGGATATGACCCCAGAGAGTTGGTCATAAGGCAGTGTCACCCAGGAGGTAGAAGGGCAGGAACCAAAGGCCTCAAGGTACACCGATTCATCCTCAGTAGAGTTAGAGGACTTCCAAATCACCCCTAAGAATTTCAAGGATGTCAGCAAAAGGACATCCTCAAGAGGGGGGGATCTAGGGGACCCTTCTGACAGACTCAGGTGAGTCAGTCAATGTGCTTCCTCTTACAAAGTCCCTTCCGGGAGAGCTCTCCAGTGGGATAATCTGGGAAGGTCTCAGAAGAGGGGACACTTCCAATGGGGGTTGCTTGAGTGTCTGGTTCCCTACGCCAAGGGGGAGAAGAGGCCGCTGCTGGCGGGATATTGGGTCCAAAGGCAGAGCTTTGGCACTGGACAACACTTTCCATATTGCTTCGAAGGCCTTTCCACCCTACTCCGAAGACTACCTCCGCTCTGAGGAGACAGGTCAGCTCTGAGCAGGAAGGACAAGTTCCGAAGCAGACGTGGGAACAGAGCTCAGTTGAGCCAAAGCACTGAGAGGGAGGGTTGGTTCCAAAGAAAAAAATGGATGACTATCCCTCTCGGAGTCAACTCTAGAGCATCTGCTCCCAGATCCCTCAGCTCCAGACTGAGCCACTGGGGATAGAGTTATCAGCTCCGAGGAAGCAGGAAGAATTCTCAGAACTGAAGGATCCAACACAGACTGACACAAAGCATTAGACTCCGAGAGCGAAGCAGTCGGAGGAGGAGCAGCAGTCTGGAGATGGGACGGCTCCGAAGCCTTTGGGTCCATAAGAGCTAACTTTTTAGCCAGAGCCAGGTCACAGAGCAACTTTTCACCACCCGCTCGATATCCTCATCTGAAAGTGTCCTGGAGGAACGGGTGGAGACAGAAGGAGATCTCCTCCTCTCTAATATAGAAGATCTCAAAAGTAGGTGAGAGAGGGTCCATAACCGGTGAATATCTCGATACCGAAGGCTGCCTCAACATTGAGGAAATAGATGGTACCAAGACAAAGGTGGAATCAGAGCCAGAACTCCTCGGCTCCGTCGCTTTATCTGGAACCAATGGAGACTTTAAAGCTTTTGGAACTGTCTGACCAAGTTCCAGCTGTTCCTGGAAGGAAATATAGTCATAAGACCCCTGTCAGTTTGCATTTTCTCTCATTAAGAACCCTAGTACTAAAGGCATGACAGTAAGTAAAGGGTTCTTGTAAATTAACCTCTCCCAGACAGTACACACAGCTAGTGTGACTGTCAGTCAATGACATTTTTTGTGAACACTTGTCACATTTCTTGAACCCAAAAGGGTGGTGTTCCTTATGTTCTCTACCTTTGTCTTTGGACAGGCTGACAAGAAAACGAGGTCAATAACAATACTAACTATAACCAACAAGCTATGAAGAGAAGAAAAACTTTTTTTTTTAAAGGGAAGGACGACTAGCATTCAGAGAGGAAAGGCCCTCTAATTTAAACGGGCAACTACGGCCCTCTAACTAAAATGGGCCGTACAACCCTAAGAAAGTGGAACAGGAGATCAAGCATTCAACAATCACACAGGTAATAGATAACTATTAAGATAGAAATATGAAGAATAGAAAAAAAATATCAAGATATCAAAAAAAAAAAAAAAAAACTATTTAGCCAACGAGCCAGTAAGGAGACAACCTTGAAGCTTTTGCGGCAAACGAGATCTGGGGAACTGCCGTGAGGTACCATGGGATAGGTGTTAGCCTCGAGCCAGTAAAAAGCGCTCGAGCTTTAGTAACGGCCTGAATTTCTGTTTGAGCAAAGGAACCAGGTAGGAGTGTCCTCTTTCCCCTTTATTTGCACTACATACATAACCATTGGCAAAGTAAATAAGATTCAGAAACTAAAGGATGCAATTGGTATTTTAGTCAGGAAAAGCTGCCTATACTTGCATGCAGATGATATTTTTAGACCAGATAAAACCAGAAAAGGACATTCAAGTGTCGTGCAACATTTTGAGACTGTTTCAAAATGTTTTGAGATACAAAATTAATGAAGCTAAAACAAAGGCAATAGCTGCAAATTATGCAACCACACACAAATTGATTCAGCAATATCCACATTTATGGGGACATGATAAAATGTAGTACTTAGGAATATGGATTAAAAGGATTCTGGTGAGGCAGCTAAGGATGTGGGAAAAGGCTATAAAAAAAAGATAATACAAAAACCAAGAAAGTGGAAGCTCTGTTCTATGGATATAGACAGCAAGATACAAGCAGTTAAAATGTTTTTAGTCCCTTTAGTTTTACACACACATCAGGCATATATATGCCCACAGTCTTAAATCAACCAGGGGCGAAACTGTGGGCAGCAATTAATAAGAGAGCTGAAGGATTTTATCTTGTTTATTCAGGCTGAGCCGAAAGGAGAAGGGGCACTGACCACAGTTCTAATCTGTGACATAACAATATATAGTTTTATCTTGCTTATTTATTTATTTTTTTTTACTAATTATTGCTTATTCTAACCATTTATAGCACTTATTGTCTGCTGCCTATTTACTGTATTTTATTGCTATAAACTAATCTGCAGTATTGTACTGAAACTGCCTGCCTTACAGAGCCTGTTAAATCACTTCTGTTACTGTCATACTGTTTCTAAAGCTTTTTTTTTAGCTAGTTTCATTGTTTGAAAGGTATTACCTGGAAATTCTCTCTATTTATTAAGCATCTGTTTGTTCTAATTTTGTGCCAAGGAGTGCATCATATAACCGATTAGAGAATGCTTTTAACTGCAAAGCAGTCTCCTTGCTCCTTTATCCATTTAAAACTTTCATTTAGTGTCGCACTGCTGTTTTTCTGCTGGGATAAGCATTTCTGTAGTGTTTCTCTGCCTGAGAGAGTAGATAATACCTGTAGCATAGTTTCCCACCCTCCCTATGGTTGCCTTTTTCATATACTTGGCAGCTTTGCAATTGCCCACCCCTAGTGTAAATCTGATCCAAGACACTCCTCCCAGTCCAGTGTCATTACCTCATTCTACCCAATACAGAGAGCACATTTGGGAAAGCCAATCCCCTTAATTTCTTAACCTTGAATAATCTCCTTTCTCCCTTTCCACTTTACTTAAAAAAAAAAAAAAAAAAAAAAAAAACACCTTTACTCAGCTGCTTTTACAGTATTTGTGTTTCCTCCTCCTGCTCTATCACTTCATCTTGTTATGCTACTTGTTCTCTAAAGTATTCAATTGCATCTTCTTTGCTGCACTTATTACTGCTTGTTTTAGCCTGCTGCACTTATTACTGCTTGTTTTTAGCCTGTTTAAATTTAAGTGTTATTCTAAGCCTCTTAGTTTTGGTTTAAGCTCTTGGGCGTTGGGCCTACCCCTTAACTCTCCCTGGCCCCTCTCCCTCAGATTGACAAATATGGATGGACAATTTCCTATGGTTTCTCCCGCCAGCTAGAGGATATGGACATCCTGAGACAGTGTAGCAACTCTACTACTAGCACCTAGGAGTACAATTTGTGAGAGATGCAATTACATAAAGAAGCTAGTCTCTATGCTCTCTCCCTCAAGCCAGTAAATCTGGCACTGAAAAGGCTGTCAACACAATCACTACACTTCAACCACCACCCACAACACACTCCCACATATGCAGAGGTTTTTAAAAAATAAGCCCAAACAAGAGAGACCCGAGGCAAAAAACACACATGAGAATGCCACAACCCTCCACACCACATACCATGCACAGTCCACACACCACTGTCTTGCAACCACCAAGGCCTAACCATAAACCCAACATAATGGTCATAGGAGACTATTGTGAGAGACACAAATGTGACTCTCACCAGGCTGGATAAGGAAAAAGTCACAGTCAGGTGCCAGAATCCACCACATCACAAACGCATTTAAGTCTCTCAACAGCAGGTACTGTTATGACCGTCATACTCCATTGTTGGAGTGAACGACTTGAGACATACCTCCCTGAACTACAAGGGACATGATTGAGCTTGCTGAACGCGTGCCCCAGGCAGGTATGTCCCTAGCCTTAAGCAGCATTCTACCATCACCCAGAATGATTCCTAAATACAAAAAGAAAAAATTGACCATCAACTGGATTAGTTTCTGGTGTCATTCCAGGGGGATCCAGTGCCAGAGAGCCTGGGAAGATAGGATTGACAGACCACAATGCCTGCATCTGTCTCACTTGTGCTTCAGGCTTCTTTCAAAGGCCTTCGTCTCCCCCATAGTGTCTTTTGTTTAGGAAAAAGTCATGAGGTCAATACTACCAATATAGAAATCTCAACCAAATTAAAGATTATGCTGCTAAATGCTAGGAGTCTAACATGAAACTGCATTCATTGCAAGCATTCTTAACCCTGGAAGATGTTGACATTTGTGGAGTCACAGAAACCTGGTTCAAAGCTGTGGACAGCACCCCAGCCTTACCTGGTTACTCATCCTAACATACATGCAGACCCCAAAATCTGGGCAGCAAAGCCAAAGGAGGTGGAGTTTCAGTACATATTAAAGACACGCACACTTCAGGCTGGTCAAATAGTACAATGCACAAGAGACGCTTCAGGGGCAGTTAATCATTGCCAAGGCCCCTATTCAAATTATACCTAGCTACAGGCCACCAAATTTGACTCGAGATGCCCACTCCACCTATCTGGACTTCTTCAAATCTATCAAGATTCAACCCTTTATCCTGATCCTGGGCGACTAATTACCCAACCATAGACTGGAAAAACTACTTATGCCAGAACACAAATGCCCTGAGATTCCTAGATTTTATCAATGCAAATGTCATGGAACAGCTAGTTGATGCCCCACATGAGGTGATAATATATTGGACTTAGTATTAACCAACATGAGTAGCCAGTGCAGCACCCCTATGTTATCTTCCCTGGTATGATCAGACCATAAAGCGGTCACTTTCAAAGTCACCATCTCCCCTGATCCCCCCTCTGGCTAGGGTTAAACAAAACTTCTCCAAAGCTGATAACCTCCTGAGGGATGCTATAAACAGCTTTACTGCCCCATCCCCCACTGTAGGAAAGTACTATATGAGCATTTATATAGATGCATGGAATTTGGAATACCCAACAGGACAAAATCATCTTCCGCAAGGAAGAGTAAACCTGTCTGGTGGACATCAGCAATAAACTATATACCAAAAGGAAAAAAATTGATGTCCAGGTCTAAAGGAGGAGCAGGTGCCCAACTGGATCATTTTGTTTGTGGTGGAAGTAAAGAAAAAGTAACAACAAGACAACCATTATGAAGTAGTCTTGACACTGGTAGGCCTTTCTTCTTACCTTCACAAGACATGAACAACTGATCAGAAGTTCAGAAACATTTTGTTTTATTAAGACAGTACTGGTGTTTGTTTTGTCATCATCTTAAGATACAATGTAACCTCCCCCTCATTTTTAGGTCCTGGCAAGAAGACAGGGAGATGGTTAGCCAAGTTCAGATCAAGGAGGAGCCACCCATTTTCTAGGATGCTTCTTGCAAAAAGAGTTTTCAAATAGATTTTCTTATGAAACTGTACTGAAAGAGAGTGTAATCCATGGGCAGACATGGTGCAATGACCAACAAGTAGCGAAACTGCCCAGTGGAAACAGCAAATTTAATGTTTTAACTTTTTATTTCAGTTTAGATTTTGAGTTAATTGTTGTCTTGGAGTCAATTAAGTTTTATTGTATTTAATGATGTAATTACTTGATTTTAATTGTCTTATTAATTTGTGATGTCACTAGTATGTATATAATGGTCTTTGACTTTTTGTAACTTGTCTGAAGAAGTTTGCTTAACAAGCAAACGAAAAGCGCTTTACAACATTAAATTTGCTGTTTCCACTGGGCAGTTTCGCTACTTGTTTGTCCAATTCTAGTTGTTTAGGAGTTTCAGTATTTTCTTTTTTGGTTTTATGGTGCAATGACCAACAAATGACCCTTGATCAGATGTTAACCACAGGATAGCACTGAATGTGTTTTGGTTCTTTTGTTGGCACAATGAGATTTTCTAGTGGCAGGCTTTCTTGCCTTCATTAGTACCTGCTGCAAGCCCCAAGAAAAATGGTGTTAACAGTCCATCATCCAGGCCACCAGTTGCCATTTTTTGGAGATCTGGATGATCAAAAACACCTTCTCAAAGTGAATCCAGTGTGAAGAAGCTTGTGGTAAATGCCTTTTGTCATTTCCAAAAGAAGGGATAACCATCTGCTGCCTGGACCAGAAGGGAGTAAGCACAATGTTCTTTGGGGAGTTCTTCTGAACCTTCAGAAGTACCCTGGATATTAGTGGAAAAGCTCACAGGAACATTTTTTTTTCTTGTACAAGACACAAACATCTGCCTTCCAAACCTTCAAACATGGAGTCTTGGAGAGACTTATCCAGTTAAAATTAAAGAAAAATACTATAAGATTCGACAAGGACTTCTCCACATTAGTAATGTCAAAGTGAAATGCATATGTGCCACTTGTTAAAAGCTTAAGACATACATTATAAGGACAAATCTTATTTCCAAAAGGAAAGAACATTTTAACATCTTGGAAGATGCAACGGGCTTTATACAGAAATATAAAAGCCTAGGGGAAAAAAACAGAAGAAATAGACTGGAATCAATCAACTTCTTTGAAGAGAAGTGCAACAAGAAATGGTTGGTTAATAAAAGACACAGTAAAAACTGAAGGCCAAATGAAAATCAATGTATTGCATGGTTAAGATTTCTTAATTTAATGTAAAGAAATGCTTGAATACTTATGAACAGGTGCTGAATATTACTTTTTACAAGGCAAGTAATTTCTTTCATTCTCCCCCTACTAGTTCCCTTTTTAAAATGTTGATTTTGATTCTTTTAGCTATACATGAAATTAGAGACACTTACTTTCATTTAGAATGTAAAAGGTTTAACTTTATTATGAAGAGGATGAAGAATGGAAAGCTGTTGGTCCAGACGACATACCTGTCGAAGCTTGGAGGTGTTTAGGAGAAATGGCAGGGAATTTTTAACCAGATTGTTTAATGAAAGCTTATGGAGAAAGTGTTTTGGTACTTTTTTTTTTTTTTTTTTTTAAAGAAAAAGGGTGATGTGCAGAGCTGTAGTAACTACAGGGGGATAAAACAGATCAGTCACAGCATGAAATTATGGGAAAGAGTAGTGGAAGCTAGGTTAAGAAGGGAGGTAATGATTAGTGATCAGCAGTATGGTTTCATGCCAGGAAAGAGCACTACAGATGCTATGTTTGCTCTGAGAGTGTTGGAGAAGTACAGAGAAGGTCAGGAGGAGTTGCATTGTGTCTTTGTGGACTTGGAGAAAGCATATGACAGGGTTCCTAGAGAGGAGTTGTGGTATTGTATGAGGAAGTCGGGAGTGGCAGAGAAGTATGCAAGAGTGGTACAGGATATGTACAAGGGTAGCGTGGCAGTGGTGAGATCTGCAGTGGGAGTGACAGATGTGTTTAAGGTGGAGGTGGGATTACATCAAGGATCAGCTCAGAGTCCTTTCTTATTTGCACTGGTGATAGGTTGACAGACTAGATCAGACAGGAGTCCCCATGGACTATGATGTTTGCAGATGACATTGTGATATGTAGTGAGAGTAGGGGAACAGGTTGAGGAGACCCTGGAGAGGTGGAGATATGATCTAGAGAGGACAGGAATAAAGGTTAGCCAGGCTAAGACAGAATGTGTGTGTGTGTGTGAATGAAAGAGAGGGTAGAGAAATGGTGAGGATGCAGGGTGTAGAGTTGGCAAAGGTGGATGAGTTTAAATACTTGGGATCAACACTTCAGAGTAATGGCGAGTGTGGAAGACAGGTGAAGAAGAGAGTACAGGCAGGGTGGAGTGGGTGGAGAAGAGTGTCAGGAGTGATTTGTGACAGACTAGTACCAGTAAGAGTGAAAGGGAAGGTCTACAAAAGGGTAGAGAGAGCAGCTATGTTATATGGGTTGGAGACAGTGGCATTGACAAAAAGGAAGGAGTCAGAGCTGGATGTAGCAGAGTTAAAGATGTTAAGATTTGCACTGGGTGTGACAAGGGTAGACAGGATTAGGAATAAAAGTATATTAGAGGGTCAGCCCAGGTTGGACAGTTTGGAGACAAAGCTAGAGAGAGGCGAGATTGCGTTGGTTTGGACATGTGCCGAGGAGGGATGCTGGGTATATTGATAAAAGGATGTCAAGAATGAAGCTGCCAGGTAAGAGGAAAAGATGTAGGCCTAAGATATGGTTTATGGATGTGGTGAGAGGACATGCAGGTGGTTGGTGTGACCGAGGAAGATGCAGAGGACAGGAAGAAATGGAAACAGGTGATCTGCTGTGGCGACCCCTAACCGGGAAAAGACAAAAGAAGACTATGATGAAACTTGTGTTTGGTGGCAAACATTCTAATATTTTGTCATAGTTGAATAATGTATTATTAAATATAATGCAAGATGCAAATGTTAAGTTACATTCTGGATTCTTAAAATGGTCTAGTAGTGTGTTACTGATAGTATACTTGACATGCAATAAAAATTATTGGAATTCTATCAAATAATTGGAGTAACATTCACACACTTAAAAGTTAACCCTAGATCACACAACTGTCATTCTTTTAATGCAAGTTTAAACGCCAATGTCTCCTTTAAAAATTAGTATTTTACGTTAAATAACTCATATAAATAGTGCTTATTGAATCATTAAATGTTATTTCTTTAACTACAACAGCTGTTCAACTTTGAAATGACTTTTGTTGCTTGGAGGGTTTTGAGAGATTGATGTATTATGTAGAAGTGGCATAGATTCACTTGCAAGTGTTTTTATGTGAATTGTAACTGAACTGTTCATTTTCAAGCCCTTATTATGAAAGACAGCTTGAAACAACTTAAGAGTCATGAGCACTTTTGTGATTCTGCAGGATTTCAGAAAATTCTAAGAACTGTCCAGGTTGCTTCTTCCTGTCAAAGTAAATAATATTTTGAATCGTATGTTAAGAAGTCAAAGAATGCAAGTTGGATAATAAGCAAAACACAGTTAACAGCATTCTAAACCCCTGTCTGTTATTACATAGTTCTGAATGCTTGCAGTATACAAAGGGACAGTTTATATACTAGGCTAAAGAAAGACACTTATGAAAAAGAAAAAAAAAAAAAAAAACAGGATCGAATTAAAAATAGACAGAGAAAACCTAACCTCAGAAAAAATTTATTATGGAAAGTATGAATCAAAAAAAAAAAAAAAAGGAAGATTTTTCAGATGTTTGTTCAGATACTATTGGACATAACATTTAAGAAAAAAAAAATAAACCAATTCTAACAGTAGTACTAGATTTAAGCTACAACAGATGACATGGTATGGTATATTGAAGATTTACCCACGGTTGGCGTGGTTTAATCACGAGGGATAAGCCAGAGTGATTAAATAAACCCAACCGTGGGTAAATTTCAATATACCACAACCATGGAGTCTGTTATTGCTATTATACAATGACATTTAAGAAAAATACTTTTCTTAAATGTCTTTGTATAACGGTGCATTACTGTTCTTCCACCTGTGGTATACTGCGCATGCGTATGGGACTTGTGTTACTACGCATACCCAGTACATCAATGCTTTGAAACGGAAGCAACGGAGAAAAAGTGTCTTCTCTGCTCAGTTTTTAATAATAAAAAAAAAAAAAAAAAAAAAGGTTTTGGACACTTTATACCAATGGAAAAAAAGTCCGGGCGACTGGACCTTTCCGTTGGTATATTGTGGGATTTACAATGGGCATGCTGGCCAATCACAAGGATAAATACAAATGTTCTGTTATATAAAATTCTATACTAGAATTATAGCTAAAATATAAAATCTAGGAATATAGAAGAACTTTGCTTAAATGAAAAGCATCAAGTACAGATGGCACCCCCATAGAAATTTGGAGCAGGCAGAAAGAAAAAGATACTGTGGATGAGAAGAGGAAGAATAAAAGTCCCCCTCCCCCACCTTCAAGGGAGTGAGGTGCTGGTGGAGGTACTAGTACTTCTAGTAAAGCTCCAACAGACCCTGGGTCAACCAGGCCCATTTCCATCCTGAGTTATGATTACAAGATATTAAGGACAGTATTTTATAAATTATGATAAAATAATAATGACAATTGTGGCACACAGGAAATCAGAGTTTTTGAATCAGAATCATTTATATGGACGGAACAGTGTGGAACAGAAGAAAGCATATCCTGGACAACATAAATAAGATGTTGATAGCAGGATACAAATAATGAAAATACACCAACAATGCTTATAAGCTCAGACATGGAAAAGGCATTGGACAGGTTAAACTGGGGCCTTATGAGGCATACTTTATGTTTCCTGGGGAACCCAAATTCCTGCATAGATGTAACGTTTTAACATGCATAAGAATTCAAAAGCTGCAGCTCTGGTCAGACGGCCCTAGGTCAGATCAGCAACTTGGGTGACAGAGGTAGGGAAGGTACTCACTGGTGACTCCCCCTTAGGGAAGATGTGGTGCAAAGAGGGGTACTGCCCTCGGATGCAACCAATGAATGTGTGTGTGTGTGGGGGGGGGGGGAGATGAGGAAGGGGACAAAAAAATGCTCTGGATAGAAGCACAGGCAGCTGAGCCACTATGGTGCCCTTAAGATCAAACTCCAGCTTCAGCAACACTAGTGCAAGTTTGGGGAATAAGAGAATGCAGGCAGACCTGGCACAGAACTGGGGCCAGGTTTGTATAAATGTGATCCTTGGGGACCAACAAATAAGAATTCAAAAGATGTCAGTGTGTGGGGAGATGTCAAGAAAAATAGGACTCGAGGGAGACAAGGTAGGGTTGTCTCCTCTTCTGTTTGCAATCATAACCATCACACAGAAAAGGCTGTAGTTGAAGGAACTACGGCTGAAGAGATACATATACTCTAAACCCTGAGAAAGGAGGTCAGCTGGCTATTCTGACATCTACAAAGCTTTGGAAATACTGCAGGACAAAAGAAAATGAAAATAAAGCCAAGGCCATCATTTGACATGGTGCAAGCATATCCACGTCCATAAAAAGTACTGCTACAGAAGGGTTATATCCTGCACAGGATACAACAGCCAGTCAACTTCCAAAAAGCTTCAAGGGCACTTTTCAAGTGCTCAAACCATGTTTCAGCTTGAGCTGAGGAAAGCTGTTTAGTCTACAAGTCCTTTAGATCTTTCATGCCATTTGATAGAGGGAGACTAAAGCCCAAAAAAAGGGCAACACTAGTAAAACAACGTATCTATGCAGCCTTGCCCTACAGCAAAAAACAAAATTAATGGGGATGGAGGAAGGGAGCAGCTATGACAGCAGTGATCAAACATTTACTGTAAAGGTAATTTACTTAAACTGTACTATGTTCATGACTATTACTACTGCTGCAGTAGCCTTAGCTATGTGGCTAGATTACAATAGCTTAGAGTGACTTGTAGGATGAGGGTCCAGGAGCCCCTCGAGAATGGTCCTAGCAAAACCTGTCCTAGACCTGGAGAAATAATTTAGTTAATAGTGCTTTGTAAAAGTATACACAGAGGACAAAGTTGCTGCTTCTAGAATACTTATGGAATTAGAGCATAATAAGCCAAAGACGTTCTACCAAGGCTTTGGCTGCAAGCCCTGACCCTGCCTGGAATTGTCTTCTGAGGAATTTAACAAAAAGTAATCGCATTACACCACCACTTGAAAATCTGCAATGACAAATTTTGTCTTTCTCTCACTCCTTACCTTCTTCACAGGAAATTAAAAATGAGAGTTTCTAAAAAGGATTTTTTTTTGTCAAGAGAGAGTAAAAGATTTTAAATGTGGACATCAAAGGTATTGAGTAACCTTTATTTCTAGGGTCTTTAAAGACAGGGAGATGATACCTTGGCTTAAAGTAAACTCAGATACCACTCTAAGAAACCCCATTTTTGCAGAAAATGAGACAAGGTTAACCCACTAAAAGACCCTGTAACTCCAATATGCTTCGCACAGAGGTCACAGCAACCCGTAACCCTGCTTTTCATGTTAAAACCCTCAAGTCAGTCTGCAGGAGTAGTTTTTTTTTTTTTTTTTGGAAAAACAAATATTCTAAGGAGGAGCCATGTTTTCTAGAAGTTCTTTCAAAAACATTTCGACAAGACTGTACTGAAAGAGGAAAATGCTTTGGCAGACATGCTGAAATGGCTAACACTAACTTTGACTGAGACGCAAGACAGGCCATTAAGATATTAACTCAAAAATATAGAACAAGAATTACCTAGGGGCGTGGCCAAGGATGAACACAGGATAGCAGCAGATTTCTTCAGCTCCACCAATTTCATTACACTGACAGGAATTACTTAAAAAATTAATTTTTGAAGTAATTTTCTTTCTAAATATGTTTGTTTTATATAGTTCTTGAACTATATCTAAAAAAGAAAGGAAATTTTAACAATATTCCTGTCAGAAATCACTTTGGAAATTTTCCTGTCAGTTTATCACTCTGAAATGAGTTCCAGTAAGACAAATTCTCAAGACTCCAGCATCAAGAAAGAACTTCAGTCTCTGATAATTATAATCCAGCAACTTACTGCTAAGATGGATAAAATGGATACTAAAATAGACACCTTCATAGAAAAAACTACAAAACAAATAGACTTGTTACATATAGATCTGCAACAACAGAAGATCCAGATGACAGGCATAGAAGAAGCTGTGAATGACATGGAAAATAGAATACAAGAGGAAATCAACATTGAGTTTCTGCTGAAACAAAATACACATTTACAAACAAAGCTGGATGACCTGGAAAATAGATCTAGGCGCAATAACATTAGGATTTTTGGACTGCCAGAAAATATTGAAGGTAACAATATTACTTCTTTTTTAACAACATGGCTCCCTAAAACTTTAGACTTACCAGAAGCATTCTCTTTTGGTATCGAAAGAGCACATAGATCTATAGCTAATACTAACTAACAAAAACTATCCTAGATCAGTTATAGTTGGATTTCTATCATCTTTTGATAAAGAGATGGTTCTTAAA
Organism: Protopterus annectens; assembly: GCF_019279795.1. Classification (NCBI taxonomy): domain Eukaryota; kingdom Metazoa; phylum Chordata; order Ceratodontiformes; family Protopteridae; genus Protopterus; species Protopterus annectens. Next base: position 347,686,343 of record NC_056748.1, on the reverse strand, counting down.
TCTGCTTGGGCTAAAGCTCCTGTTAAAATTAATGAGACAACTGTGCGT
>NC_056748.1:347651295-347681295 GCF_019279795.1 Protopterus annectens | reverse complement strand
ATAACATGATGAATTTTAAAAGTATTTCTGGTTTAATATTCAATGAAGAAAAAACTAAAATACTACCTATATATATATATATATATACACGAAAAAATATTCTCATTAGTGATTTTACTAAATATGCACCCAATTCAGGTCAGATAACTTATTTAGGTATATTACTATCTAAAGATATTAAATCTATTAAATATAATAATTATAATACCTGTTTTCTTAGTATACAAAATCTTTTTAATACCTGGAATAATATGTTTTTTTACTATGGAGGAGAGACTTATTAAAATGATAATATTCCCCAAGATTTTATACTTAATACAATCAATAATACTTCCACCTACAAAAATAATTATCAAGAAACTGAATACAATAATGTTAAATTTCCTATGGGCACCTAATAGACCTAGGATTGCATTAAAGAAACATACTAATAGCTGGTCTCAAGGGGGTATTTCTTTTCCAGACTTTAATCTCTTCTATTGTAAAAGTTATTACTTTATTAATAGACAAGTCATATGTCGCAAAATGGAAAGATTATTGGGAGCTAATTAGTATGCACTTCATGAAAATCTCCTTAACACATAAAAATATGATTGTAAATAACTCCATGTTATGGTTACTAAAGGAATTTTGTACTTCACCTATTACACCTAAACATATGGTTTGTTACCCATTAAATATTATTATTAGTTATCGTAACTTTATATTCATGCACCCTAAGTATAGGGAATGGAATTTTACTGTATTCCCTATAATGTATACTCAGGGTATGCTTTTGTCATCTACTTCTGAAGGAACTCATTTAGCTATAGATAATGATCTAAAGTACTGGTATCAGTTGATATCTGATAATAAAGTTAAAAATCTAGATTTTTTAAAACAAGAATTTGATCTAAGAGAAACTTGCTGGTTAGAGTTTCAGACCTTTAGACAACATCTCATTAATAAAATAGATCTAATGTCTATAACAGTTAAAGAATCTATTCCAACACTGATTGATTACTTGATATTAAATTTACAACATAAAGTTTCTGATAATTTTATGTATGTATGAAAGTTTACCTTTATCAGACAAGAAACTTTTTACAGTGTAGATTCATACTGGAATTATTTCACTTCTATTAATGGGGACCCACCAAATCAACAAGATAAACAATATATATTGGAATCTGCTTATAGAACTACGTCTTCCATTGTCTGGAGACTTTATACATGGAAATTTTTACATAGATCTTTTTATACACCTTTGATGATGAATAAAATAAATAAAGATAATTTATGTAAGAGATGTAATGTAGAAATTAATGCCGACTGGGCTCATATGTTTTATGACTGTATAAAATTGAAAGAATACTGGAAGTCAATTAATGAATTTTTGCAGGCTCTTTTTACAGATAATTTCATTATTTCTAAATCTCTTATATTATTCAACACACCTGTACCTCAAAGTGTTAAAAAGGTTAAGCTTCCCTTGTTATGGTCTATTCTAGCAGTGGCTAGGAAAATAATAACTAGAAATTGGATTTCAGATACACCTCCTTCGTTCAATGAATTTAAAAATGTTATGAATATAGTGTGTGCGCTATATGGAAATAAACACAATTAGGACAAGAACAAATAGAAAAACATCTTATATTGTATGGAATAATTTACAAAATTTGTTAAACATTTTAATTTCAATAGCATGGTATTTTAGTTTAATTAATTGATCTGATTGTAGTGGATGTCTTTGTAAATACTTTAGTTGTTTTGTTGAATGTTATAATAATACCTATTTTTAATTACTTGTATAAAATTGTTATGATATTTCTCTTATATGTTAAAACAATAAACCTGTTTTGAAAAAAAAAAATATATATATATATAGAACAAGAGAAACACTAACCCTGAAAGGGTGCTGGATCCTGTCTTGGCACCAACTAGAAGATCTTTTCTGTTAACTAATAAACAATCTTTTAGTAGCAGGTTTGCTTGCCTCCTATAATACCTGCTGCACATCCACAGAAAACGTGTACTTAAAAGGGACTGAGATTTTATCATCCTGACTGTTAGCTGGAGTTACTATAAATCAAACACCCCCGGTCCTGTGTTGGGAGGAGATCTTGTCTGCGAGGAAGCATATGGTAATTGCTACTGACCATTTCCAAAACAAAAGGAACCACTGTTGCCTGGGCCCAAAGGGAGTCACTACAATGATCTTTGTCGAGTTCCAAATCTTTAGAATGACTTGTATACAGGAACATTTCTATCCAAGGAAAAAAGTTTTTCCAGGAATTCTTGCATGGTGACATGGAGCAGAACTTTGAGTGTGGAGGTAAAAAGATCTACTTACATGATCCCCACAGCTGGATCAATTCTTGGAAGACTCCAATTCAATTTCTAATAGTGAAGGTATGTCTTGGCCATCCTCATGTAGTCAGCCACACAGTTTTGCACTAACAAAATACGAGAGGCCTGTAAAGTGAGACTGTGCTGAAAAGCTATACCTCAAGCTACCACAATCTGCAGAGAGGGCAGGGTCTGGTTAATATACCACATTACTGTATTGTTGACTGTAAACACCTGTAACGATCTTGGGGAAAATAGTGGAGAGCATTATGGAATGTCAACAACCATTTTATATTACTGTGTCTTGGTTGGCCTTTTCTGTTCCAAAGATCCTGCACTTTTATTCACATAGACACTGCTCCCCAAGCAAAGTGTGAAGCATTTGTTACAGGCTGTGCTAGAAATTAAAGGAAAAATGAGAGACCTGGAAAGCAGAGGAGCCGGCTAAAGGGAAAAAAAAAAAGCTTGAATCAATCAGCTCCCTGTCTCAACCCTTTGGGAGTACTTCAGCAGCAGACAGGCCAAAAAGAACATCTTTTCTAAGGGACAGAAACATATATGTCTGACTTCCCATGTTCAGGATGATGTTGAGTGTGCAACCAAGCAAACCTTCTCATAAAAGAACTAGTAGCAGTAGCGCTAGATAAAGGATTAGCAGCATCTTAAGAGCACCTAGGAAAGTAACAGAAAGACAATCTATGTCTTACCAACTTTGGCAAAATCTTTACCATTCCGAGACACAGAAAAGGTCAAAGGAAGAAGTCTCACTCCAACGTGGATCAGGCAGGAGTTTATTACCAATTAACTCTCAACAATTTCCACACGTTTTCGTCCTCTCAAGTTGACTTCTCTCATAAATATACATGCATCACTGATTTAACTATTTAATCAAAGCACTGAATTTTAAACCAATGAAAGTGGAATGTCCGGGTGGGGAAAGTGCATACAACATGGGTTTTGTATTGTGCATCTGTTATCTGAGGAAGTCCCCTTGAGAGGATGAAAATGGAAATTGTTGAGCATGAATTTTGTTAAACTGTTGCCTGATCCACATTGGAGTGAGACTTCTTCTTTAAAGCTCTTCTGTCTCTCTCTCACAGTTTATCAGTTAGTATTTAGGCACAGTTTCACTTCCTTGTGACCTTTACCATTATCTTAGCTAGTACAGACAAATTGAAGGGTCTTTACCTTTTTTGTGTAACACAGCAGTCACAGCTTTCTTCCAAGATGTTGGCATTTCCCACCCCCATTTTAATACGGTTAAACAAAACCTCTCAGATCTTTATCACTTTGGTCTCTAGTAACACTTAAAATTTCCACAGGAACAGTGTCTGCACCAGAGACCTCTCTGTTAAAAAGATTAAAATTATGTACAGTCTTGTTTTTTTCTTGTCTTCGCTATCAATTGGTGATGATCATCTCCCTCTACTCTTGGCACAAATTTTTTTGTTGCCCAGTCATTAGAACGTAAAAATTTTGCACAGAGTTGCCATCAGAAAAAAAATATTTAAAAGCAACCTTTCAAAACTCCTGTATGTTGTCCGAATACTTCTTTATTTTCACTTTGGCACTCTACAGTTGCCACTTCTCTTCTTGTTCTGAATAAATCCCATTCTTCAATGCTTTAAATCACTTCCATTCTAAATAATTCTAACTACTCCTTTCCCATATTTATCTTTCGCTCTTTTCTACCATTTTAAAAACTTTTATTTTCTGTTTAGCACACTCACAAGCTATCCCTACTGATTTTTTTTTAACACAACTCTTGAATCATACCCACGACCAATTCCTTAATATTTCTCTGACAGGTAAGCAGGAGTGTGTAAAAGTCATATTTTACAAAATTATCTTAGCTTTTATTTGTGCATGATCTGATAAAGTTATTAGAGGAGTCTCAAAGCCTTCAATTAAATAAATATGCTCCCATGAAATGTTATTTTATTTTTAACTAGTCTAACCCACTTACTGTGTTTTAAGAATATGTAAAACCTGACAGATTTCCTGCTATTTACGGCACATCTTTTACACCAAAATATTCATATACACATTTTCATGAATCTACCCAGTCCCCAGATACAGCCTCATTTTTGAAAATCAGGTTTCATTCCCTCCAGTCAAACACTGAAACCTTATTTCTTCCAAAATTCTCAAACTCCAGAACAGGAGGAATATAAAAACATGACCGCAGAATCCCTTGCCATCACAAAGTTACCATGACTGCATTTTCTTCTCTTTCACTACTATTGGAGCCCCTTTTGAAATCAGTGTTATTACTTCGATGCTATTTTGTTGCACGTTCACACTGAAATCCTTTGTCAAATACATATTCTCATTTCTCTCAGTGTCTCTCCTGTAATATTGCGATTTAAACCTCGCACTTCATAAAAATTCTTTGCTTTTTTTGTTTTGTTTGTATCTGTAAGGCTGGTTAGATTCCATGTTAATATGGAGAAAGTTGCCATTCTGATAAAAAAGCCATTACTCCTTATATATGCTTTTCACTTCAATAAAAAGCACAACTGACAAGAAACTCATTAAAAAATACAAAATGTTCAAACAACTCTTAAGAAGCACTAAATAAAATGGACTAGCTAAAACTTCAGGTCCAATTTATGTGCTTTATCTTACATTTCCAAAACATTAGTCCCAACACAGGGTCTACACCCATAAGCATCATCTATTCCAAATTTAAGGTTAGAACACTAATGCACATGTTACTAATACGTACAAGTAGGAACACAGGCTTGACTTACCTCTATCCATCCAGATATCAAAAAAAATTCCCCAAGCTAAAACTTTTAGCCTTAAACTTCTGCCTGCTACCCTTAAACTGGATTGTGCACTGTAATAGTTAAATGCATTAATGTTCTAAAGCTGATAGGGAAGCAAACACTTATAAAATTACTTCCCACGGTTTCCAACTATTTTTACTCAACTGCTTGTCAATATCCCTTTAAAATTACATTGTACCTAGTAGATTTTACAGAAGACACTGTTAAGACCATTCACGATTAACTGTTTGCCTTAGCAGGCTCCTTGTTCTCTGGGTTAAAAAGCAAGTGCTAATGAAAAAACTGCCAGTAACTTTGCAAATGCAAGAAAGTTTACCATTTTTCATATTTTTATCCTTTTCTCCTGATTTTCAAACACAAAAAACTTGCATCTTGAACTAAAAACATTTATCAACACAGCCACCTTTATTAGAACAGAGAAAATAATTTAACTCTACATATGACAAATACATTTTGCCCCCTCCCCACAGCCAAATATATCACAATATTTACCCACCTTGTTTTTTTCTCCAGCTTTTACTTTGTTACAGTGTAAGCCCTGGATACATTACAAGCAAGAGAAATTGCTCTTACTTTAAGATTATTAGCATATACAGTAGCCATTGAAACTCTCGCACCTTTAGTTTAAGACACTCTTGACAGCATACCACACACAACCTCTTTACAATACATCATTTATATCATGAAATTTGTATAAAAAACATTTACAAAAACATGCAACTTAAGTAACTTTCTCATCTAATGTTTATAAGGACACCAAAAGTGGAGTGTGCTTTATAGTGCTCTTACTAGTTTAACGCATTAAGTGTCCATTCTTTTTCAGACACTTCAAGAACCACTATGTAAAACAAAACTCAAACCAAGAAAGTAAAAAAGGATCCAAGTGCAGTAAGGTGATTCAGAAATAATCCAGCAGTCTCACAACACCAAGTTTAATTAAATGAAGCGCTTTTCGTCTGCTTACATAAGCAGACTTCTTCAGACATTACAAAACTGTGAGTTAAGACTTAAATAGTACCAAGAACCTCGTTGGTAATCAATTAACCAATCAAGCAAATGGTTACCTTGAGTTTAAATTTAAAAACATAATCACATTACAACTTAAAAAACAATAGGAATGAGTCATAAATAACTGAGGAACACACAATAGAACTAAGTGACCACTCTAAGCTGAAATGCACAATAATAATTAAATATAATAAGTAGATTAAAATGTGCACACTAAAAGAAAGTATATATATAAAGTAAGTGAAGAATGAAAGTTGATAAAAATAAAAGGTAAAATGTATCTAGACCGATACAAATTAATGTGTTATCTAGACTGATTTCTCAATTTTAGCAGACTGCTAATAGAGCAGCCATCATTCAACCCAGGTAATACATAGGTGTTTAAAGATTTCTTATCTAAAGGGCAAACATATGTACCTCAACAAAAGTTTGACATAGTAGGGACTATTATTGACATCAAACTGTTTACCCGTAAATTAAATTTCAACTTGCTGTTTGACAAACACTAATAGCAATAACATTCATGACAATCCAACTAGGGTACCCAGCACTTTTAACCCCCCCATTGCACCCTATAGTTCAATCTTTTGAAAACATGTGTGAACTTGATTTAAGGCAGAAGAACATGTACTTATCCAATATTAGAACAGATGATACATGTAGGGAAGAACTTGAACTACTTGACTTTAAGACGCATAGTTTACGTATTTGTAAACCAGATAAAAAAGGGGGAGTAGTGGTGTTTGATAAAGTTGATTATTTTGATAGAATGCTTGATCTACTTTCCAATGACGCGTATACTTTGAGTTCTAGATCTGAAGTTAATAAAGCTTATCATAACATCCAAAACAACCTAGATGAAATGTTTTTTGAGGGTAGATTAGATCAGGATCAGTACAAATACCCTACTACTCCATACCCTAGGTTCCCTTGCCTTTTTGGGATCCCAAAGATACACAAGGATCTCTTTAACCCCCCTATGCGTCCACTAGTTGATGGACGTGGATCTCCTACATACTCCTGCGCTAAACTTGTAGATTCTATATTACAGAAATACTTGAAACAGGAAGAACAAATCTGTAAAGATTCATGGTCCTTCCTGGAAAAAATAGGGGAATTGACATTCGACAAAAAATATAACTTTTTGACTATCGATGTCAAAGATTTGTACACCTGTATCCCCCTACAAGTAGCAAATTGAATGGGTGGGTTTTACTCTCAAGAACAAGGGCGCCCCAGTTGATGAAATCTCACTAGTCATGGAACTTTTGGACATGATCTTATTTAACAACTACTTTATGTTGGGTGAGAATTTCTAGCTACAAAAAATTGGGGTTGCCATGGGTTCACCCTGTGGGGCAAGTCTAGCCAACATGGTAATGTCCTGTTGGGAAAAGGAGAATGTGCTGAATAACCAAGCACTCATGCCCAAAATCAGGTACTATACATGGTACCTTGATGACATTTTTATTTTGCTAGAGGGAGATGAAACTGACAGCAAGTTGATTTTGGACTCCTTTAACTCCTCTACTGATTTTTTGTCCTTTACTTCCAACTTCAGTGAAAGTGCCATTGCATATTTGGATATATGGTTAGTGAAGAATGAGGAGCTGAACGACCATGTAGCTAGCATTTATAGAAAGCCTACACATTCCAACTCCTTTCTACATTTCAGTAGTTGCCACCCGAACTACCAAAAGAGGTCGGTTGTAAAGGGGCAGCTGGTTAGAGCAGCCCGCATGGTGAGCATCGAAGAAGACTTCCATAATGAATGTAAGTTATTAGTCAATATGTTCCTACATAGAGGGTACCCTCAACCCCTTCTTGAGAGCTTAGTAAAAGAGGTTACGAATAAGAGACTGAATGGTATATACCAACCTATTCTCAAGATTGATTTAAACAGGGAGTCTGCCAATATGGATGCACCTGAGCCAGCTAGACAAGTTGATTTCTTGTCGTATGTCACTAATATGAATAATAGATTAATTTTGACATACTGTTCTAACAGCCACCTTATATTAGACATCATTACCAAGAACTGGAATGTTTTCCGTGGTAACCATGCAGTGTTTGGCAAAGTGGGTAATAGACCCAAATTCACTTTTAGAAGAGGCAAAAACTTGAAATCTTTGCTAGAACAACCTGATGGCACTTCCATACGAACACCAGGCATGTATAAATGCCAAAATTGCAACCAATGTAGACACATCCATGAATCTAATCGATTCATAATTGATAATCATAGATTTGATTTACGCTATAGATGTACCTGCAGTTCTAAAATGGTTGTATATTTAGCTCAATGCCAAAAATGTGCAGGATTCTATGTGGGAAAGACTGAGCGCAGATTGCGAGAGCGAATTTATGAACATCAATACGCCATTAGCAAACAAAAACCAGATAATGCCCTTGCCAAACACATAACCCAGTATAATGACCACTTTTTTAGACTTTTAGTGATTGACCAGATATCCGAAAACAAGATAGGGGCTCCTTTACATTTGTTTATGGAGGCGTCATAACTAATATGGCAGATTAGACTAAACGCCTATGTATTACCTGGGTTGAATGATGGCTGCTCTATTAGCAGTCTGCTAAAACTGAGAAATCAGTCTAGATAACACATTAATTTGTAGCGGTCTAGATACATTTTACCTTTTATTTTTATCAACTTTCATTCTTCACTTACTTTATATATACTGTTTATGCATATATTTTCTTTTAGTGTGCACATTTTAATCTACTTATTATATTTAATTATTACTGTGCATTTCAGCTTAGAGTGGTCACTTAGTTCTATTGTGTGTTCCTCAGTTATTTATGACTCATTCCTATTGTTTTTTTAAGTTGTAATGCGATTATGTTTTTAAATTTAAACTCAAAGTAACCATTTGCTTGATTGGTTAATTGATTACCAACGAGGTTCTTGGTACTATTTAAGTCTTAACTCACAGTTTTGTAATGTCTGAAGAAGTCTGCTTATGTAAGCAGACGAAAAGCGCTTCATTTAATTAAACTTGGTGTTGTCCTGAGACTGCTGGATTATTTCTGAATCACCTTACTGCACTTGGATCCTTTTTTACTTCAAGAACCACTGTCGTGTATAAGCAATATGTAATGGGACAGATTATTTACATTTCTCCTATTTATAAGTTACCCATGCTTACTGGCTTCTTCCTGATCATCATGCTCTTAAGACTCACTGGCAAGGTCCCTGTATGGGTGGGTCCTCCTCCTCCCTTTTCCCGGTTAGGGGTCGCCACAGCAGAACTCCGGTCCGCTAATGACTGGTAGTAGATTTTTACGGTGCTGAGGTGCTAGCTCGACAACCAACTGTCAAAGGCACGCCCATTCTACTCTAAGTAAAAAAAAAAAAAAAAAACTCTCTCCTCAAGTCTAATCTATGTCTATTCTCACATCTGACTAACATCCCCAGGAATAGCTGTGCAACACGTACAGAATTTTTAAATTTACAATGGTGTCACCAGGTTTTAATATTTTTTTTCAACCCCAGGTTTTGTCAGGACCAGCTTTCTGCCAATATGAAGGCATCTTACTAAACCAATACAGACTTGGCCATTTCCTCATAACCAGATTTGGTGCATACACATGATGTGACCTCTCAACAATTCCTGCTGAGAAAACAGAAGTCCAATTGCATATTTGTAGTTTCATAAAAAGAAGGCGGTAGCATTGTCGCCTCACAGTAAGACCCTGTCCCGTTCGATTCTCAGCTAGAGCGTCTTCTGCGTGGAGACATGCGTGAATGGGGCGTACCTTCATTGAAGGTTGTGCGTCAGGGCTGGTAACTCGAAATGTAAAAGTCAACTACCAATCATTAGCGGACCGGAGTTCTGCTGTAGCGACCCCTAACTGGGAAAAGCCAAAAGAAACATAAGAAGAAGAAGAAGGAGGAGTATAATCTACCCCCCACAAACCAGTTTCACGGATATAGCAAAAATCTCAGGTTGTGTGATAGAACACTTTGTTTGAACAGTTCTTTGAGAAGCCATCATGTTCAGCCAGTCTTTTGTTCAATTCATCCTCTCATTTCTACAGTTTTATCAGCTCATATTTGATTTACATGTTCCTCCAGCATCTTAGTTACTTCAAATACCTTTTAGTGCACTTGATTAAGTTTTTAATCTACATTATAGGAAGCAAATTCTATACTAAAACGGAAACTTACTTTGTTTTTTCTGATGAGCTAGATAGTTCTTCAAAGCCATATCAATCTTCTTTTCTGGTCAATTTTTACTTCTCTCTCCAAAACTTCTTGGCTGGCATTTGAGCAGTGTAATTACTATCCAATAACTGAATTTTACCAAAGTTGATACCGGCCTTTTTTTATACAAGCATTTCTCAGTTTTCACACTGGAAAAGCTTTACTTAACCCGTTTTTCTGTATGCAACCAAACTGAAAGTCCCACATCCAGAATTACAGCCTTTATGGTACAGCCTTGCACCAGCTGATGTAAGTGTTGAGAGTATTGTGGGTCCAACCAAGTTCCACTCATTCAAAACCTACCAGTCTGCTTTAGCAGATTCAGATCCTCATGATTGTTGCTCACTGACTCTTACTACACTCATAGGTTTATAGGGGTTCACTAAGCTAATGACCACAAGGGCCTTATTAAGCCTAGCCATATTTACTAAATTTGACAAGTTCTGGTACCTTTGCTAAGTGTACACAGAGGCTTGGGAGATTAACCATTTACAGGTTGCCTGGGTCCATTAGAGACATGGGTGCCAAGCCAGGGATGAATTTCCTGTTTCCTCAGTCAATTGTTCAAGTTACACTTGAGTTGGATTACACAGGAACTCTGCTTCACTTGGATGGGGAGCCTGTTCCAAAAACGGAGCAGTCTCTGAGATACATCCTTGTCTCTCCAGCAGGTCCCATTTTTATTACAAACCAGGTTTAAATCTTTTGAAAAAGGGTAGTTCTGGTGTTTGTTTTGCAGATATGCAGGAGGTCCATCAGAGTGGGGTCTGACAATGCCCTGTATGCCGGGCATAGATCTCCCCTCAACAGTCTATGGGATACAGACTACAGGGATAGGGCCTTGAGGCGGTCTGCATAGGACATTTTACTTATTTCCTGTATTCTTATAGTGAGTAACCACTGTGGAGGTTTCATTTGCTGTACATGCTTGGTTAGGTACATACCAAAAGGGGACACTGTACTGAATGGCAGATCTAATGAATGTCGAATATAGTGGAACAATGACTTCCTTGGACCTAGACACCACACTTTTGTTTATAAGATGCTCAACATAGAATGACTTTCTCACTGCTATTGACACATAAGTTCATAGATGTTTACTAGGCCAACAACCATGATGGTCAAAAGACAGACTGTCCCAGACTACTGGGTCAACTCTAAGGGGTGTGTTATCAATATGAAAACTGAGGGGATGACTTCCTGAAGGATAGTTATGCATTTAGTTTTGGTCCATGGCTCCGACAGCATTTGTTTGCCTGTGTTATCCCTTCCTGGAGAACATTTGTGTCAATGTGGGATTTAATGACTGCCCCTAATTTGCAATCATCCACAATTTAGTCAGCTAGAAACCACAGACATTGGCCTTGACTTCAGAGAATTAAATGCTAAAAAGAAAAAAGTCAAACACTCATCCCTGAGGGACTCCACCTGTAATTGCCTCTTTCTAGAGGCAGACTCTCCAAGTGTATCTTCCTGGGTCCGGTCTGTGACCCAATTGGCTATCAGAGTGACATACGGGTTTGTACCCAACCTCTTGGGTTGGTCAACAATGCCCAAGTGGGGTATTATGTCAAATGCCTTGACCAGCTGAAGGTAGGCAGTGTGGATCTTCTTGCCCTCATCCATTGCTTTGGTGACTCTCAGACGTAGTCCACCAGGTGGTAGCATGACTTGCCCTTGATGAAACCAAACTGGGTTGGGTCGAGTGTCGTCAAGGTTTACTACATCATTATTTATCGTTTCCGTGATACTTCTTTCCATGGCTTTGCATAGAAGACTAGTGAGACTTATGGGTGGTCTGTAGTTTCCTGGATCTGTAGATTGTCCACTTTGTGTAGAGGGATGCATGTTGCCGTTTACCATTCATGAGGCACAAAGCCTGTTTAGTCCAGATGGCCCGAAAGGTCATATTTCATGCTAGACAGCATCCTGGGATACGGTCTGGGCACACGATGCAGTGTTCTTGGCCTTGGAGACAGCATTAAGGACTTGTTCCCTAGTTATAGCAGGGGAGTTATATTTGATGGCATTTCCTGAGAGAAGGTTGAGGGAGGACAAAGGGGTAAAGCTGGAGCTGAATTTGTTAGCCAGTACGTTTGCTACATCTTCTGGCTTCATGTAGGTGGCTCATTAACAATAAGCGCTGCACACAATTGTGTATTGCCTTTGAGGTTGCAGATATAGCTAAGAATGCCTTGTGGTTTGTCCTAGGCTTGGGAGGCCAATTTTACCTCACATTTTTCTTTGGTACACTTTGCCCCCACAGTTATTTTAATTTGACAAGAGTGCTTTTATCCTGCTGGGTGCTGCGTCTCCTAATTTTTACCACTATGTTCTTCCTTCTATTATACAGCCTATTGATTTTGCAATTCCACCAGGGTGGCTTCTTACTGGAGTTGGTGCTATACTTCTTCCTGGTGGGTACAGTAGCCTCTATGCAGCTATTAACAAGCTTATACAGGGGGTTCTGTGAAAAGTTTTGCATAGGCAGCAGTTTTCTCAGGGTTTATGGGGGCTTGAAATCTTGCCAGGTTATCACTTAATAGTAGGAAGTTAGCCTTAGGGTAGTTACTGAATATTCCAAGGTTAGCTAGTGGGTTCAAGTTTTATTTTTACTCTAAAAAGGAGACCACTTTGTGGTCTGACCTTACCAGTGAAGACATTACACTAGGCGTTTCTGCAGCACGCTCCCATATTGAAAAGGACTAGATCCAGTATGGTTGCACCCTTGGCTGGTGTACTGACAATCTGGTCTAAGGAGTTTGAGGCAGCATTCTCTAGGGTGAAGAGAGCTTCTAGGGAGTGGAGTTTAAGACTCCTAGCAGTGAGCAGTAATAACTTTAGATTCTCTTTGTTTTGATTTGCTACGTTGGAAGTACTTTTAAATTTGGCTTTCCCTACAAAAAAAAAAAAAAAAAAAAACACTACGGTTGGCAAAGCAGCATGGTCTGTTGACCATCTCCTTCCATGCTAACAAATACTGCACACCCTTAGAATGATACCAGAAACTAAGCCAACTATTAAAGTCATTCATCAATTGTTCATATCGTGCTGTCCTTAAGAGATGGTAAAATGCTGCTCAATGCTAGGCTCTTACCAGCCTAGGATACATATTCCGAGATCTCCATGATGTCTTTCTTCATACAGTTTAAGCAGATAGTATTTCTCAGTCATAGTCCATGTGGGTGTAAATGACTGACCTAAGACCTGCTACTTGTGGTCCAATGACCCGAGTGCGTGCTGATACCTGTGGTGGATCCCAGCTCCTGATAAGCTACTGACCATGACTTTCCCCTTACTAGCTTGGTGAAAGGGACATCAGCATGTCTCTCGATGGAGTCTCTGATGACCAGAATGTTAGACTATGTGGTGGCTTGCCTTACGGGCTTAGAAGTAGAGGCTTTATGCGTTGATGTGGGTATGGTTTTGAAACTGTGCATTCAGGGCTGCTAAGGGTATTTGTTATGTGTACTTCGTCTAGGAGGTTTTTGGGGTTTAGGTTACATTAAGTGCCTCAGCACATGCAAGTTTATATGTCTGCTTTGATTTGTGTGTGAAGGGTGCAGTGTGTGTACTACTAAAAACCTTACTGGCATTAGCAGTACTTTTATGTGAAAGCCTTACCTCCAGTGACATTGTGTAAATACATCTCTCACATATCCGTTTGAGAATTAACTGGTTGCCAGTAAACATGAGGCAATTTTTACATTCCCTCAGGATGCCCATATCCACCAACCTGGTAACCGAGATAGTGGGAAAGTTCGTATGCAAGGCAATAGACCCTTAATTTCTCCTCCAGTCCCCATCTTCCTTTCATGATTCAATCTCACTGGATGAGCAGTCCATCGGCTTTCTCCACTTTTCCCTACCTTGACAACCATATCAGCTAAATCTAGGTTCTCACTTTACTCTTACTTTGGGATTCTTCCTCCTTTTTGGCCTCACAACTGATGCCCTTCCCTTTACACAGACTACTACTATACTTTTCTATAATTCCTTATTCCTTAACTATCTATACTCAGGCTTGCCCATATACCAAAGCTTCCCATCACTGAGTCATGTCATGTTTCTACAACAGTAATACCCACTCTTCCCCCTACTGTATTCACTGCTCGCAGCTTTCCCATCTTTCATTGCTGAGTGATACTATCACAGCCACGCAGGTCACCCTTGTTTCTCTTGTGTTCAGCATCTTGTCTTCTAAATTTGAAATACCTACTCTCTCCTTGGCTTCTGGGCAGCCATCCCGCTCTCCTGTCTTAAAGGTTCTGGATTGCCACACTGTACCCTTCCAAATGAACACTTTGATCATTTTATTCTTAGGAAATATGGGGGTCTAACTGTTGCAGAAAGCTGTATCATCCCTAATCATTCTTTTAGTCCCATACTACCCCCTCGTCTACTACCGTGGTCAATCATTAAAACTACAAATATTTTGCCTCAGAAAGCTGGCTGCTAGTACAAGTAACATGTCCTGAGAATGCTCTCTCCAAATCTGTCTCTTGCCATTTGTCTGTCTATCACTTCCCTGACATTGCTACCACCTCAGACAACTCCAATTGGCCTTTGGCAACTAATTGCACTACAACATGTGCCCATGTCTCCCCTTTGGTGATCGTTTTGGTCAACTAAGCCCAAAGACTGGTTTCAATGAAATCTGGACTATTTTCTCACTTACCTACCCTTCTTAAAAATCACATTTTTCCTTCTTAAAAATCACATTTTTTTCAGTGTCTAAAAATCACCAAACCCTCTCCCTCTACCTCCATAATGGATCTCATTGCCTTCGTTTCCGGCATCATTCCACTACTCTTCTTATCTGTAAACTTCCCTGCACCAGACACTGCCACCACCTCGTCTTTTAAATCCAACTAGTGGCATACTAAAAAATTCTTGAACAAATAGGATGGGTTCTCATCTCCTCTTGGGTATTTTATTTAGGAAAGACTATTAATGTTTATGAGAACCACAGTCTCCCCTGTCTCTCTCTAAAAGACTCGCATCTTACACAAACACCTACGCTACATACCAATAATTCTGTTCTCAACAACCACTTTTAAAAATGTTTTTCTGAGCAACGTAAGAGAGACACTGTTGTCTTCCTAATTTCTGTACCCATGAGTATTAAAGCTCTACATCCATTAACCAAACACCAGTTCCAGTGCAATGCCTGGTGTACTTCGAAAGGGTCAGCTGAAGTCATTGCAAAATGCGTTATGTAAACCATGTGTGCTCAAGAGTTTTCTTGTGGATTTCAAAAGAGCAGACCAGGCTGGATATAAGCATATGATTCACCAGCTGAGGGGTGGTATAAAAAGTCTAAACACTTCTTGTATTTGTGTGGCTTTACAAAGTTCAAACCCTTTATTAGTTACAGTCACCATAATTAATGAATCAATAAAAAAGTCAATCTCTTGATTCTATATGTACCCAACATATTTACAATTCAGAAGGTATCGTGCTCATTTCACCAACAATTTTATTTGCCCTTTTTCTTTCGGCTGTTCCCATTAGGGGTCGCCACAGTGGATCATCTGTTTCCATTTCTTCCTGTCCTCTGCATCTTGCTCTGTTACACCAACCACCTTAATGTCCTCTCTCACCACATCCATAAACCTTATCTTAGGCCTTCCTCTTACCCTGGCAGTTTCATCCGTAGCATCCTTTTCCCACTATACCCAGCACCCCTCCTCAGCACATATCCAAACCAACGCAATCTCGCCTCTCTGGCTTTGTCTTCAAACAGTCCAACCTGGGCGGACCTTCTAATATACTTATTCCTAATCCTGTCTACTCTCGTCACACCCAGTGCAAATCTTAACATCTTTAACTCTGCCACATCCAGCTCTGACTCCTGCCTTTTTGTCCATGCCACCGTCTCCAACCCATATAACACAGCTTGGTCTCACTACCAGACCTTCCCTTTCACTCCTACTGGTACTTATCTGTCACAAATCACTCCTGACTTCTCCAGCCACTCCACCCTGCCTGTACTCTTCACCTCCTTTACACACTCGCCATTACTCTGAACTGTTGATCCCAATTGAAACTTAACCACCTTTGCCAACTCTACTCCCTGCATCCTCACCATTCCTCTATCCTCTCTCTCACATTCACACACACAGTCTGTCTTAGTCCTGCTAACCTTCATTCCTCTCCTCTCTAGGGCATATCTCCACCTCTCCAGGGTCTCCTCAACCTGTTCCCTACTCTCACTACATATCACAATGTCATCTGCAAACATCATAGTCCACGGGGACTCGTCTGATCTCGTGTCAACCTGTCCATCACCACTGCAAACAGAAAGGACTCAGAACTGATCCTTGATGTAATCCCACCTCGACCTTAAACGCATCTGTCACTCCCCCTGCAGATCTCACTGCTGCCACACTACCCTTGTACATACCCTGTACCACTCTTACATACTTCTCTGCCACTCCCAACTTCCTCATATAATACTCCTCCTCTCTAGGCACCCTGTCATATGCTTTCTCTAAGTTTAAAAGACACAATGAAACTCCTTCTGACCTTCTCTGTACTTCATCAACACTCTCAGAGCAAACATCACAGCTGTAGTGCCCTTTCCTGGCATGAAACCACTGCTGATCACCAATCATCACCTCCCTTCTTAACCTAGCTTCTACTACTCTTTCCCATAATTTCATGCTGTGACTGATCAATTTTATCCCTTTGTAATTACTACAGCTCCGCACATCACCCTTAATCTTAACATTTGGTACCAAAACACTTTCTCCACTCCTCTGACATCCTCTCACTGTCCAAGATTTCATTAAACAAAATCTGGTTAAAAACTCCACTGCCATTTCTCCTAAACACCTCCAAGCTTCTACGGGTATGTCATCTGGACCAACAGCCTTTCCATTCTTCATCCTCTTCATAGCTATCCTTACTTCTGCCTTCCTAATCTGTTGCACTTCCTGATTCACTATCCCCACAGCATCAAACCATCTCTCTCTCATTCTCTTCATTCATCAGCCCCTCAAAGTACTCTTTCCCATCTGTTCAACACTTTCCTCGCTTGTGAGCACGTTTCCCTCATTACCCTTTATCACCCTTATCTGCTGCACATCTTTCCTAGCTCAGTCCCTCTGTCTAGCCAATTGGTACAGGTCCTTTCCACCATCCTTTCATACAACTCTCCATACACCTTATCCTTAGCCTTTGCCACCTCTCTCTTTGCCATGCACTTCAACTCCTTATACTCCTGTCTACTTTCTTCATCTCTCTGAATCCCACTTTTTCACCAACCTCTTTCTATGTACACTCTCCTGTACTTCCTCATTCCACCACCAGGTCCCTTGTCCTTCTGTCCAGATGTCACACCAAGCACCTTTCTAGCAGTCTTCCTTACTAGCTCTGCTGTAGTTACCCAGCTGTTTGGTAACTTTTCACTGCCACCCAGTGCTAGTCTTAACTCTACGAACTCCACCTTACAATCACTCATTTTTCAATTTCCACCATTTGATCCTTGGTGCTGCCCTCACACTCCTCCTCCGCTTCTTGATCACAGTCAGTCATTCTACAGACCACCATTCTATGCTGCCCAAGTACACTTTCCCAGTCATCACTTTACACAGTCTCCAATCTCCTTCCAAATGGCCCTCCAGCATAGGATATAATCCACCTGTGTGCATCTCTCTCCACTCTTGTATGTCACCGTGTGCTCCTCCCTCTTGTTAAAATACATATTCACCATAGCCATCCTTTTTGCAAAATCCACTACCATCTGACCTTCTGCATTCCTTTCCTTAACACCATACCTACCCATCACTTCATCCCCTTTGTTCCCTTCACCAACATGCCAATTGAAATCTGCTCCGATCACCACTCTCTCACCCTTGGGTACAGTCCTCACGACTTCATCCAACTCACTCCGAAATTTCTCTCGGTCATCCATCGCACACCCAACTTGCGGAGCATATGCATTAACAGCATTAATCATCACACCATCTATTTCCAGCTTCATAAACTTCACTTGGGAGACTCTTCACCTCCAAAAACACTCTTGGCATACTGTTCCTTCAGGATAACCCCCATCCCATTTCTCCTCCCATCCACACCATGCTAGAACAATTTAAACCCACCTCCAATACACCTGGCCTTACTTCCCTTCCACCTGGTCTCTTGCACACAGAATATAACAACCTTCCTTCTTGTCCATCATATCAGCTAGCTCTCTCCTCTATCAGTCATACTGCCAACATTCAAAGTTCCTACCCTCACTACCACACTCCTAACCTTTTCACCTCTCTTCCTGCATTCTGGCATGCCTTCCCCCTCTTCCTCGCCCCCTTCGGCCAACAGTAGCCCAATTTCCGCCAGCAACTTGTTGGACAACAGTACAATACAACATATATTTTGAAGGACAATCAGTAATCTATCCTCAATCTTTTTTTCAGTTTGGTTGTAAAGAAAACTGCAATACCCACAAGTAGTACAACTGCAGTGAGCTAAAGAGAGAGAGAGATCAAATTCATTAGTGAGTAGCCACAAAACTTCTTTAGAATAAAAAAAGAAAATGCAGTACTCATACCATGTCAGTTACAGAATCTCCAAGTAACACAGACGAAGCTCATCTACTCCTCTACGGTACAAGGGAAAGGGAGGTGGCTGCTGAGCTTGGATATGCAATGCAATAGAAACTATTGCAGTTTAAGAAATATATACATCTAAAAATTTAGTAACGATATGAAGGTAGACTAGATAAGCAATTGATACAATGGATCGTAATCTACCCTGTAACAGTTCACCTAAGCACATTCTAGGTTTTGACAACTGGTTATAAGACTTCGAGAATGTTTACAGTCAAACTAAAGATAAGTGTTCTGCAGATACCCATGAACAGAGATATAAACACAAGGTTCCTCGTTAGGAACCGTGTTGCTAATTGGGCAACAGTAACATGGAGATTCATGATATGAGTGGTGCACAAAATATATAAATAAAACTGATTAAGTGAAGGATTGCACCTGAGCTTGAAATTTAAACTAATAAGAAAAACAAGATGAAACTGAAATTAGGGAACAAAGCACACCAATATGGTTTAAGAGGATTGAGCCAAAGCTGTGCAACTACTGGAGAACATATACAACTCAAAGGAATACAATCAAAACAGAAACTTTTTTAAATCACATTAGCCAAATTGCATTAAAAGCTTGTAAAATAGGAATTAACAAGCAAAAGATCAACCATTATATACTTCACTTATAATGCCATTTCTGGAAATATGAGAATTTGTTCTTTTAGCCAGACAAAAATGATCAGACTAGAAAAAATACAAAGGTTTGCTATCAGAAAAATACAGGGGGTGGACAGTGGGAATCCCTTAAAGGCAGAGGCAACTGGGACTGTACTCCAGGATTAGATTGATCAAATCACTGTGCAAGGATACTCTAGGATAAATTTTTTATCAAATGTATGGAATTAGTTTGAGGGTGGGGGCTGCAAGCTGGCTATAAGCTCTTCGAGAGCAGAAGGAAATTGTTTACTCTGAATAACATTAGTGGAAAATGCTTCCACCATTCACAGAGAAGCCGTGAATATTGGAACATTTGAAAAAAGGTGAGCTGCACGCTATGTGTGGTTAGTGCAGGAAAAATTAACTCCTTTCAAAGGATCTTGCTCAGCAGATAAATGAAGTCTGAGGGAATCAAACCCCGGACGACAGGAAGCAGTAGCAAAAAGTGAGACGAAGGCTTTGAGCAAAGTGACAGTTGCAAACAAGCTCGAAAGAGAAGTAACTAAACAGAATATGCTGTATCCCAGTAAAAACAAAATAAAATTAAAACAAATGATTTACTGTAACAACTATAGACAGTGAAGTAGTTGCCCACATAAAAAGTGTTTCTTCACACCAGTGGTGTAAAGTGCAAGTGGGGAGGCTCTTGTGATTTTTGAAAGAAGCTCGTTTATCAAGAATGTTGCGTCACAGTGATGCAGTATTTATTTATCCATTTATTTAGCTGTCTAGTTAGTTCATAGATCCTTTTCAGCCATAACTTTTTCCAAATGGCAACGATCATGATATAGTAATACACACATTAAAAAATGGGTTTTATCTATATATTAAATATGCATAATTAAAACAAGAATACAAAAATATTTGCCAGAAAGGAGTTGATGGTGACAAATGGATGGAGTTTACTTAAAGCAAGTAACTTACTTTGAGAAATCATAGTGTTGTAACAGATGTGTCAGCTTAGTGGGGATAGAGGGATAAATCTCTGATTGTAACTCATATGATCAAGTTTGAATAGCAGTTCAGTTGTCCGACTAAGCTGACGGGGAGGATGGGCATGCCTGCCCTTGTGGGGGGTGGAATGTGTGTGCTGGTTTGAGCAGATTATTGTTCAAAGTCTTATTGGAGCTTGGAAAGATCATTGCTTTTACTGTGTGTAGGTCTGAAAAGGTGCAATTTACAGCCCAAGCAAGCATGTCCTCAGAAGCCATTTCTCTCTGCCCATCTTAGCCTTCCAGACAGTACGCTGGAAAAAAAAAAAAAGGCCTTGGGAATGAAGAGCCTTGGCAAGCATGATAACATATATGAAACTGCTAATGTCTAGCTCCGGCACCTCCCATACCAGTCTCCAATTCCCACCTTGCCTGCAACTTTCTCTGCTGGGATACCACCAGTCAGGCACCCATCCTCTCTCCATTTAAACAGGTAAGCAAACTGATCCAAAAACCCTCAAACCACAACCTGGGCAAATTTAATTAGCAAGACAGACAAAAAATGGAAAGTACAGCAAATAAAATATATGGAATACAGATATAATGCTACAAGAAAAACAAACAAAGAGGAACGTGGGAATCAGTAACATATCAGACTTTACATTGTTACAAATATAACAATGACTGCAAAGCAGAATACAGTTTTGGCCTGTGAAAAGATCATCATCAGAATTGTATTTAATGGGACAGCAAAAGTATGATGAAATTACTTCGCTGTAATGCACAACAACAATGTAAAATACAGCAGTTTTATTTGGTATGTTTGGGTAGTATTTAACACCAACAGTAAGAAAATGTCCATGTGGGGATATTATTTTATACAAAGTGTAATGTGGGAAGAGATACAGCACTGGGCATTCTCTTAGCTAGTGTGCACTACCTGTTGTCAGGTTCATTATCTGACAGTTGAGACATACTGAAAAGTGAACAACATTACTTGAATTAACTTTTTCAATATGCCAAAGCCCAAGCTGTGCAAACTGCACATGGTATACGTACTAGAATTCAAAACAGATATATGGATAACTAGTACAAGATTAATAGTGCTAGTCTTTAATTCTGCATAACACTTACATGGAGAAACTTCTTCCTTCAGGGTAGATAAAGGAAGTAGACCTTCACAACTGGTACCAAAACAACTGGGATAGAAGCCAAGCAACTCGTGGTCAGCAAACATATGGGAAAATCTTCTTTCAAGGCTGCACCACAGGGGGTACCAAATGTGGGTGAAGGTGTATAGAAACGAGATCAGAGGCTAAATAGCTGACAGCCGAGTCAAACTACAAGACCAAAACAAGTGCAACAGAAAGGCATTACTTTTTTGCAGAATATTTAGCAAAAGCAAGTGTAACAGACGTATCCAGGTGATCAAGGAACAGCTAAGAATATGTATCGGGGTCAGTTAAAAGCAAGTTCTTCTTTCGGCTTTTCCAGCTACCTGCTTAAATTTTTACACTACAAGTACATATCCAGTCTTCTAAATTCACTTGAAGACTACTTCCTGTCAAATTTCAGTAAAACACATCATAAATAACCAATAAAATGAACTCTTAACTTTCGCTGAACGAACTTAATCTGGAACACCTTTTCCAACGGCAAAAGTGCAACCTTTTTAATGGAAATGCAAGATTTTGAAGGCCAAACCATAACCACAACCAGTGTAAAGGTATGGGCTTCATTCTTTTGCCAGAACAAAAGCTCATACTTATAACATTAGCAATTCTTCTGTTGTTCCGGAGAATACTAAAACATTTCATATTTCGTGCAATTAGTGGAAATTTAGATTTCTGCACCAAAACAGCAAGACATTTGTAATTTTTTTATGCATTCCGCACATTACAGCTGACCACGTAGGACTCTCCTGCATGTAGACAAACAGGTAGCAACCCTAGAATGATAGTAAAGCCCAATAAAAATATACATACACGTTATCAAGCGGTGGAATTAGTCAACCCGACTATAGCAAGACTTCTGATACAAGCAAACATATGACACCATACTAACAATGCCAAGATACAGATTTACTTATAGCAAATAAAAACCCGATAGAATGCTGCTGCAATCCGCCTTCTTTCTCTCTTAGCTTAAAGTAACACTCAACTATACCTACTCGAGTGCAGGAGATAATTATCCCCGATTTCAATACTGCAGCATACAAAACATAGTACAACTCAAGAACAGTGCATTATACGACATGGGGAAAATCAGGTATATCGCTAACCCCACACGTAAATAAAGCTAGCACTTCCTCATACCGAAAAGAAAGTCCATTCCACTCAAGTAAACTTAGAAACGCATCCCAAACCAGGTACCACATTTCGGAATAAAAGAAATCACAGATAACAATCTTCACAACCACTTATTTTCAACCACACGTGATGTGAAAGTCTTTAAATTGCAGGCCTTAAAAACTCACCAAAAAGGTTCTGAACAATACCCAGAGGGTTGTTAAGCCAATCATCCACACAAGGCATACTTGGCGATGAAAATTCTTTTGACAACAAACAGACTTAACACTGTTCCTACAACACAAAATCTAAGCGTTCATCCTCTGAACAACTCCAACAGTCTGTTGATACAACTATGTCACTATACTTTCAACAACACTGGCGGGAAAACTACATCATTTTACATTCACCCGTGACCTGTATACGATGCGTGACATCACTATAGTGGCTCTCCTTCCTATCATTAATTTTTTTTTCAGCCATCTTTGTTAAGGGCAGTAAGGGTATGATCCACGTCATCCTGCCCTTTCACCCTCCGTTGGTGCGTCCTGGATCCGGTTGTTGAATGTGTCTACTACGTGTGAATTGTGTGTAAACGATGGCAGAGAGAAAGCAGCCTGGCATTTGTAACCCTACTACTAATTTACTTTTTTCTTCGCCAACTGAATTTAGTTTTTCTGTACCTTTTATTCCAGTTAGTCAGGCAGTAGGACCTGGTGCTGGTGTACTTACAGGAGGTAAGGAAGTAACTTGTCAGTGGACTAGGGGGTTTGGCTAACATATTTAATTGCAACAGTTGTCAAAAGGCCGTTTATTGTGGTACATGCATTCACTGCTATTTCATTTTCTGTATATTGTTCCTCACCCAAGTGGGCAAACACGTAACTACTGATAGAGACCATTGTCGGGTTCTTTGGTTCTCATTGTGTGCAGTTTTGCAATTTTATGTCTTCATGTGACCTCCTATTGAGAACTGTCATTTGTAATGGATTTGATGGTATCACTGTAAAGCTGATGTAGTTTAGTAAATAATGCACAAGTCAGTTAAGTCAGACGAAGTTAGTATAATTAGGGCTTTTGCAGTACTTCCTTGAACTGCGTTAAACTCATTTACGTAGTTTAGCAAATGCTGTTATGTTTTTTACTAAGCCATTGTGGTCTTGTTTTAATTGATGACCACAGAAGAAGATACGTATATCTAGAAAATTATTGTTTGAAGGAATGTCACCGCTGAAAACGTTGATTTCATTTTGATGTATTGTGTGCTGCGAGGTGTAGTATTAATTACTTGGTAGTAATGATTACTTTTTTTGTTGCATAGTGCAGTATTTCAAGATTTTTATGTAATTTAGGATTGTGATGATTTTATACGTTGTCATTACCGATGGACATCATGTACTCCGTACATTGAAGTTTGCTGTTTGTTGTGGCAGTATACATGAGTACATAAACTCAGTAGTGGAAGTCTAAAGGGATTTATACAAGCACAGACTTACACTGACCATTGCATTCACATGGCTTGGAATTTAAGTTTTAAGAGCTGTGATTTTGGATTTTTTTCAGCTGTGAAATGAGTATAAATGTGAAGAGATATAAGGCTGATACTGAACCCTGGAGGTTGCAGTTAGGACATGAGTCTCGATCTCTTAGCAGAATAATGATGGAAATAGTTAAACATGATGTAGAAGACAGCATGCCAAAATCAGGTGCAGATTTTAAATATTGATTTTATGAACTTGGAAGTCTTGGAATAACTGGTTTTGCATTAGCTTTTGTTTCTTTTGAAGGATGTGAAGTCTCAAACGTCTTTCTTTGTTTAGTGACTTCAATCCTCAATGATTTGTCAGAAAACTACATCGTATGAGGAACAGGTTAAAAATAAGAGGCAAAAGTCTAGGGTTTCTGCAAAATGCTTGTAGGCGTATTTCTATGCTTAGTCTTCCCCTCATGTTGTGGTTTTATTGTTGTTTTTTAAGTAGACAGTAGTCCATCTGTATTGTACTGGGGTGTGTAAGACCAACCCAGAACCATTGTCTGTAAATAGGTAGGTTCATAGGTAGATACGAGACTATCTGCCCGAGTGCATTTATAAGCCTAGCCAGAGTGTGTCAGCTTTCGACTTGAACTTGCCAGTCAACAAATGCGATATAACTGGTGAAAAATGAGTGTCCGGTTCCAAGGAAAGAGACAGAAAATGCCCAAACTGTCGTTTATTGGTACATCAGGTTAAGCGCTTTCATCTATCCTCCATAGACTTCTTAATTACATAAGAAAAACTCATCAAAAACTAAGAATGCTTTACAAAACCAAAAACTTTCTCACCAATGCAACTAAAATTAATCTTTCCACTACTTATCTCTTCTTCAG
Organism: Protopterus annectens; assembly: GCF_019279795.1. Taxonomy (NCBI): domain Eukaryota; kingdom Metazoa; phylum Chordata; order Ceratodontiformes; family Protopteridae; genus Protopterus; species Protopterus annectens. The sequence continues at coordinate 347,656,096 of NC_056748.1, read as the reverse complement.
TCTTCTGTATGGTGCTCGCATCTTTACTGATCTCCAGGCTTCACAAAAATTAATACTTGAGCAATGCTATAACAAAGTTGCTAAATTTGCAGCACAGACCCCTTTCAGAACCCACCACTGTATAGCATTGTAAATCCTTAATTGGCTAGAACTGCCACGCCAACTAACATGCACAGTTTCTTATTACCTATAAAATTATCCAGCATCCATTTGCCTGTCCAGCACTAAAAAAACATTATAGACAGCAATGTTCCCAATCTGTCATTGTGATCCAGTGACTAAAAATTCCTGTCTGTCTACAAATCTAGAAAATCTGCTGGGCATTGTTTGTACTCGTACAAAGTTGGTAAGGCCTGGAACTCCTTACCTGTATCCATCAGGTCTATACCCTCCCTCCCATTTTTCAAACCACTCTGAAAGGCTTTCTAGCTAAAATCTGGCTCTCTTCTTGCTCAAAACCATGGTAAACTATATCCCTAAATGTGAACAAGTACCTTTTCATTCCTTATACCTCCTTTACTGTCCCTTCTTCGCTTACTTCCTTACTGCTATCTAATTCTCTTCCCTGACTTTCTTTCTAAATATGCCATAATCCTGTTTTTCCCTCACTTCATATTGCAGTTCCTACTTGTATTAGACTAACTTGCCTTTAAATTTTTTTTTTTTTTTTTTACAGACTACATTTTTTTTAATTATTAAATTGCCATATACCTTGTATAGCTTCTTAACCAATGTTCTTGTATTATGTGTAAATGGTTATAATTATTTAAACTGCAGATTTTTGTTTTTGAAGATTGTAAAATTATTGTTCTAAAATTTTATAATTTGGAGCTTTTCTCCCCAAGCCTTTGCTGAAAATGGGCTTCTATCCAGTCGGATTTTCCCAGTAATGAAATGTCAGTAGATAAAAAAATAAATAAATAAACAATAAATGATGACTGTATGGGTTTCCTTGTATGGACACCATGATTAGGTGTGAAAGGGGAAAGGAAGACGGATAGAAAAATGGGAGGGCAATACATAGGAGACAGAAAGAAGACATCAAGAGTGTTGTGCTGGAGGAGGTGGGAGAAGGGTTCTTTGTTTTTGTCAAGGGATAGACCTCTCCCATTTTTCAAATATGTTTTGTATAGGAGGGGGAATTTGGAGAAGGAAGTAGGGAAGAGGGTGAATGAAAGAGGATTTAAAGAAGGAAGCAAGTGAAGAAGTCAGTTCAGTCCTCACCTCAGTCCAGAGGGCCCCATATGTTTTCTCTTCCTGAAGGAGTTGCAGTGGAAGGCCCTGGTGACATGCATCCAGAGGCCTCTATTGGCATTGTTAGAGCCAGCTGGGGCAGTGAGTCTTGCACCTGCTTAAGGAGTTCCTTCGTGGGCCAAAGGTGCCTTTCCGCTACCCACTCCACCACATCATCGATCAGGTCCCAAAGTTTACACCTTTCGTGGCTCCTTGGGCTACTCCACATTATGGTGCCTGCAGGAGGGAGCCACTGCCGTGACCCTGTGAGGACGTCCATGGAATGACAGAGAGTGATGTTGAATGTTCATTGACCTGGGAGGAACATGGTCAGGCTGCTCCTGGGATGTCTGGACCTGTGGAAAAATAAAAATAAAAAAGGAGAGAAGGAAAACAGTAAGTGGAAAATGGTATACAATTCAAATTAAAAAAAAGGATGCATGATTGTTTACCTGTCTTACATTTGTGTGCATAGCTGTGTAAATCAGTTGCTTTTTATTGCTTGCTTTTTTCAGTCAGATATGACACAGTTAGTAAACAGCACAGTAGGCACTGATACAGTGACAAGTGCCACCACTGATGATTGATTTCTATGTATTGGCTGACCTTTTTTCATATTGCATTGTTAGCTTTATTTTCTACAACCAAATCCTGCAGGATCCATGAGTTCCTGTTCTTCGATACATTTTTACTGGCTCCATATTGTCTGGTTGGGCATGGGCTAAAGCTTACTAGCTTTGCATTATTATATATTTTACTTTTAGCTATGTAATCTGCAGCATGCCTTGGAGAGATCAACTGTTTTCCTGACCTAAAACTAGCAAAATTGTCTGTAAGACAGTTCATACTTTGTCCAAAAGTAATTTTAACAGTTTACTTTAGAAGAAGTTGTAGGCAGGTCGTTGAGTTGCTAGTTTGCCCCCAAATAATTTTAACAGTTTACTTTAGAAGAAGTTGTAGGCAGGTCGTTGAGTTGCTAGTTTGCCCCCAATCCACTCTGCTTAGGGTGTGTGGCTAACTCCAATCAGCCATCTTAAAATAAGTGGCATACACGTGTGTGTGTGTGTGTGTGTGTGTGTGTGTGTGTGTGTGTGTGTGTGTGTGTGTGTGTGTGTGTGTGCGCGCACATTTATTTATATGCATGTGTACATATTTATATAATACATATTTATTTATTTTACACTTGTTTACCAGGAGAGTCATACTGGGCAAGTTGCCCATTTTTAGTGGAGGCCCGAGGAGAAAAGCTCCATACAGAGCAAGATTAATAAAACAAAGCACACTTATTACAGTACAAGATTAGTAAAACAATACAGTACAAGATTAATAGAACAGAAATAGTATTTCAAATACACTTAAAATTAAACATGCAAAATATGAATAAGAAAAAATTTACATAAGAAAATTCAAGGACAACATAGTTAAGAGGTATTAAATCCTACACTACCTTAAGGTACCATTGGAAGATGAAGTGAAACATTTGACAGTTAGACTAAGTTAGCATTTGAGTGTCTTCCATACAGAATATGTGAAGCAGCCTATGTGAGTTATATGGTGAACTGTATGATGTTTGGTCTACTCTGGGTCTGAACATGTACGCTTCCAGTAGATGGTTATGTAGGTCTGAAGAAGGTTTTGAAAATTATGTTTACTTTCTATGATCCAGATCTCTAGAAGGAGGGTATTCCATATTTTTGCTATGCCACTAGAGTATCCATACTATGTGTATGCATACATGTAGTGTGTATATGTATGTATTTACATACATGTCTATGTCTATTGGGTATTTGAAACTGCCTGTACCAAATCAGGCAGTTTTGACTAAATTGTCCCAAAGCTGACAGTCTTGAACACTTGAAACAGTGGCTAACACTGAATTCTAAAATTCCCTACTACTCAGGATCCAAGAACAGGGGTCAACTTGGGTCTTGAGGGGCAGGTCCATTAGTTTGGTATATTGTCTGCTTCAGTATACTTCAGCCGACATTGCCTGATTCGGGAAAGGCAGTGTCTTAAACCTTGTATACAGTGGATATAAAAAGTGTACACACCCCTGTTAAAATGCCAGGGTTTTGTGATATAAAAACATGAAACCACAATAAATCATTTCAAAACTTTTCCCACCTTTAAAATGACCTATAACCTGTACAATTCAATTGAAAAACAAACCAATCTGTTAGGGGGAAAAATATAAAAAAATAAAAAATGTACAATAAGCTGGTTGCATAAGTGTGCACACCCTTAAACTGATACGTTGTTGAAGCACCTTTTGATTTAATTACATCATTAAGTCTATTCTTCTTCTTCTTCTTCTTTCGGCTTTTCCCAGTTAGGGGTCGCCACAGCGGATCACCTTGTCCGCACATTGAATGGCAGTGGAGTTTTACGGTGTCGAGTTGCCAGCCCGGTGCCCAACCTTCCACAGAAGGCACACTCACACCTAGGGCCAATTTAGAGTGTCCAATCCACCTGCAGCATGTCTTTGGGATGTGGGAGGAAACGGGCACCGGAGGAAACCCGCGACCACAGGGAGGACATGCAGACTCGCTGAAGGCACCCCAGCCGAGGATCGAACCGGAGAACCTCTTGCTGTGAGGCGGCAATGCTAACCACTGCACCACCGTGGCCGCCCCACATCATTAAGTCTATACTGTTTGTAAAAGGCAAAGTACGTTTATACCTCTCAGTATACGTGTTCTTACTGCATATTATGATTTATGTGAAGTTGAACTAAGGAAATTATTTTCTGATTAATGTAAAGAAAAAAAATGGTATAATTTAAGCTATGATGCATTTCTAGCCTTGAAAGCTCTAGAAACTGATAATAATATCATTATCAAACAGGCAGACAAGGGAGGTTCAATGGTAATCATGGACCGTGAAAAATATATATTATCTATGATTGCCTTACTTGAAATTTTCACGCCATAAGTTATGTGGCAGAATTTTTACGCCAGATGCCCTTCCTGACGCAACCCTCCCCATTTATCCAGGCTTGGGACCGGCACAAAGAAATGCACTGGCTTGTGCATCCCCAGTGGCTGGGTTCAGTGGAATTTTTAACTAGATTGTTTAATGAAATTTTGGAAAGTCAGAGGATGCCTGAGGAGAAAAAGCGTTTTGGTACCTATCTTTAAGAATAAGGGTGATGTGCAGAGCTGCAGTAACTGCAGAGGGATAAAATTGATCAGTCACAGCTTGAAGTTATGGGAGAGAGTAGTAGAAGCTAGGTTAAGAAGGGAGGTGATGATTAGTGATCAGCAGTATGGTTTCATGCCAGGAAAGAGCACTACAGATGCGATGTTTGCTCTGAGAGTGTTATTGGAGAAATACAGAGAAGGTCAGAAGAAGTTGCATTGTGTCTTTGTAGACTTGGAAAGCCTGCTACTAGAGAATCATATATTTAGTAAATGGAAAAGTTTTTTTTTTCAGTGCTGTCAGCAACATTACCAGCTCCAAATCTGAGCTAGGTTTTTCTTTGGTTTTACAATATTTGTGTGAGTTACTATTCTATGGCCTTTATTACTCCTCTGTCAAGGTTCATGTGTCGGCCATTTCAGCATGTCTG